>NC_056751.1:584184121-584186621 GCF_019279795.1 Protopterus annectens
TGCCAAAGGGGATGACTATACACCTTTTGGCGTTTAGCTTGAGGCCATGGCTCTGGCACCAGTTGTCTGTTTCTATGAGGCCCTTTTGGAGGATGCCTGTGTCAGCTGGAGAGTCGATTATGGCACCCAGTTTGCAGTCATCTGTGAACTTGGCCAGCCACAGTCCTTCCGTGTTGGCCTGTACCTCCAAGAAATATATACCGAACAAGAGAGGTCCCAGGACTGAGCCTTGTGGGATGCCACTTGTAACTGGTTTGGAGTCTGACATGGCTCCAGCAATTCTAACCATGTGGGTTCTGTCTTTGAGCCAGTTTGCAACCCATCTAGTGATATAGGGGTTTATATTTAAGCTGGTGAGCTTATCTATAATGCCCGAGTGGGGTATTGTATCGAAGGCTTTTGCGAGGTCCAGGTAGGCTGTGTGGACCACCTTCCTCTCGTCAATGGCCTCGGTGACTGTTTCAAAGAAATCAATCAGGTTTAAGAGGCAGGATCTGCCCTTAACAAGGCCGAACTGGGTAGGATCCAGTGTCTGTAGGTCCCCAATATCTTTATTTATGAGGTCTATGATGATCCTTTCCATAGCTTTGCAGACCAAGCTAGTCAGGCTTATGGGGCGATAGTTTCCAGGATCCGTTGAGGCACCACCTTTGTGGAGAGGGACCACTGTTGCTGTACCCCACTCTTTGGGTGCATATCCTGTAGTAAGGCTGAGATTGAACAGTAGTTTTATGTTTGGGTTTAGCTCTTCTTGGAGTTCATGTAGGTCGCAGCCCGGGACACCGTCTGGTCCCATTGATGCTGTGTTTTTTGCTTTGGAGAGGGCAGCTCTTACCTGAGCATCTGAGATGTCAGGGGGGCAGCACTCTGCTGGGATAGATATTTGCCCTTTTGGTGGGGATGGGGGGGGGTGGATGAAGTTTGCGCTGAACCTGTCAGCTAGGATGTTGGCAATGTCTGTGGGTTCGGTGTTTTTTTTGTCATTTTATACTAATTCTGAGCATATCTGGGAATTCCCACCCAGGTTCCTAACATAACTAAAGAAAGCCTTGTGATTATCCTTAGTGTCCTGTACAATATTTCTCTCGAAGCTGGCCTTATACGATTTTATGAGTGCCCGTAGTTTTTTTGCTAATACTGATCAGAGATGCCTTCCCTTTTTGGGATTTTGCTCTATCATGTAGTAGCTTCCTCCTTCTGTTGTATAGTTTGTTTATGGCTGGGGTCCACCAGACAGGACGTCTGCCTTTGGAGGATTGGGTCTTGGTTTTATTTGGGATTGCATGATCCATGCATTCCTGAAGGTGTTCATAGAATGCGTTTATAAAGGATTCTGCGGTCTGGGCTGTATTTTCCACAGGCTCGGGGGCTTTGAAGGATTCCACCTCTGTTTTGAGGAGTGTGAAATTTGCTTTAGAGAAGTTTTTCACTGTGGTTTTCAGGGCAGGGGGGTGGAGTCGGGATGTGAATATCCAGTGAGATTAGTTTATGGTCTGATCTTACCAGTGAGGGATACACTTCTGGTCTGGAGCATAGAGTCCCCATGTTGGTGATGATCAGGTCCAGTATGTTTTCCCCTCTTGTGGGAGTGGTAACAAGTTGTTCCATAGCATTTGAGTTTATAAATTCTAGGAACCTTTGGGCTAGGGTGTTGGAGCTAGAGTAATGCTCCCAGTCTATGTTTGGGTAGTTGAAGTCGCCCAATATAATGGTGTTTGGAGAGACCTTCATATTTTCCAGTGTTCTCAGGAAGGCCGAGTGGGGTTCCTGGGTTTGGGAGGGTGGTCTGTAGCAGGCTATAAACTGGAAGGCAGTTTTACCCACTGTTAGTTGCACATGGATAGTCTCTGATGCTTCGCTGTGCCACCAACCTGGAGGTGTGGGTATCTTTGCGAATATTGATACTCCCCCTCCTTTTGTGGTTCGGTCCAAGTTTTGGGGCCGAAAAGCATGGTATGAGGTATAACCTGGTAGTGCTGGGGTGCTCTCGGGAGCCTTGAACCAGGTTTCTGTTACTGCAGAGATATCGATGTTCTCCATGCTAAGGAGAGTTTCGAGTGCATGCATCTTGGGTTTAGACTTCTGGCGTTGAGTAGCATTACTCTTAGTTTCTTATCCCTTGTGATACCTATGGAGGTGGGTTTGTCTTTTGAGCCTTGCCTAAAAAAGGCACTATGGGGGTAGCAAGGGCCTTTGCCAATATCCAAAAGCCAAGGGATGACAGGTGCAAGCCGTCCCTAGCGAAGCATTGTGGCTTGTCGAGCATGTCATCCCAGGCTGACAGGCATTGGATCCCCTTTGAATGACACCAATATTTAAGCCAATTGTTGAAATTGATCATCTTGTCTTCATATTGTGGCATCATTCTTGGTGAGGGTAAGATGGTAAGATGCTACTCAAGGTCAGGGTCATACCGGCTTGGGCTACATACTGAGAGAGCTCCTCTGTGTCTCTCTTCATGTAGTCCAGGGAGGTACGTCTCGGGTCATTCACACCAGCA
>NC_056751.1:584194121-584402547 GCF_019279795.1 Protopterus annectens
TTCGCAATGTGGTTTTGATTCACTAGAGGCATCTTGCAGAGCTGCTGGACCTGGGTCTGTACTTGGAAGGCATGCGTGGCTTAAGGAGCAATCCTTGCCAGAGCATGTTAAAGCAAAATTATTGGACGCTCCCTTAAACCAGGACCGCCTGTTTGGCAACAAGGCAGAAGAAGTTTTTAAAAAGATGGAGGAAAAAGCTAAAGCTATGCAAGATTTTTTACAAGTACAACCTCCAAGGTTTAGTAGGCATTGGCCTTCCAAGAACTGGTCCTTTCCTGCCTCTTCCAGACCTTCCCAGTCCAAACCCAGATCCAGCAGAGCTCCCAGGCTTCAGTCCCAGGGTGTGCACAGGACTAAGCAGTGGGGAGCCTCCACTTCCAAATCTGGGAGTAATAAAACTCCCCCCTATGGTAAACTGTCTCAATGACTTTTTTTAAAACTTCCAAGCAATTCTCAACTGACTCCCCCTTTGAAGGGAAAGATTGCTGTTCATGCAAAGAACTGGGAACTCATTACCCAGGACAATTGGCTTTTAAATATAGTGTCCCAGGAATTACAGATTTCACTTCCACACATTACCAGCACCAAGCGGGTGGCCAGATCTACCCCCAAATCAGTGGGCAGAAGCCCAAAAGCAAGTACTTTCTCTCTCAAGCATGAGGGCTATTCAGTTGGTACCAGAAGAGGAAAAGGGACAAGGTTTCTACTCGAGAATTTTCCTGGTACCCAGAAAAGACAGTTCTTGGCATCCTATCCTGGACCTGTCTACTCTAAACACCTTTTTGGTGATTCCAAAATTCAAGATGCTGACTCTTCACTAGTTGCTCCCTATGCTAGGCAAAGACGCCTGGTTGGCAACACGATTTAAAGGAAGCATAACTGCACATCCCAATCTGGGAATCTTGCAGAAGATACCTACTCTTCAAAGCAGGCTACATATACACTATCAGTTCTCTGCACTGCCCTTTGGTGCCCAGGGTATTCACAAAGTGCCTAGCTCCAGTCATTGCATTCTGCAGACAAAGAAATATTTAAATATACCCATACCTGGACAATTTTCTAATTCAGGCAGAAAGCCAGGACATACTTTTGAATCATCTGTCCTTTGTACAAAGGGTGCTAACTTGCTTGGGGTACACCATAAACAAAAAGAAATCACACCTGGTACCCTGTCAACAAATTATATTCCTAGAAGCAAGCTTGAATACAGCTTCCCAGATGGCTTTCCTCACGCTAGAGAAACAAATTCATTTAACAACCTACTTCAAACAAGTGACCACAAAACCATGCTACCTGCAAGGCAAATACTACAAGCCTTGGGATTCATGGCGTCCTGCATTCTTCAAGTTCCATATGCAAGACTGCATATGAGGAAACTACAGTGTTATCTAAAAAGCCTATGGTGTCAACTTTCTCAGGATCTAGAAGCAATGATTCCTATCATACCTTGCCTACAACTAGAGTTCCTTTGGTGGGCAGAGGCCTTTCACCAAAACAAGGGACTACCATTCACACTACCCCTTGCTGTCCAAACCCTAATAACAGATGCATCAGACTATGCATGGGGGGCTCCCCTGGCAGGTAAGTGCATTCAGGGCAAATGGAACACAAGTCAAATGCACCTGCATATCAATCAAAAAGAAATGTTAGCTGTACAGAATGCTCTGACAGCCTTCAAGGACCACATTCTTCCAGGACAATTAATGGTAAAGACGGACAACACCACTATTATGTGGTACATAAACAAGCAGGGGGGTACACATTCTTAGTCCCTTTGCAGACTAGCCATGGCATTGTGGAACACAGCCCTGAGTTACCAAGTGCATCTACAAGCTCAATTCCTGCCAGGAAAACTAAACACACTGGCAGATGAACTAAGCAGAAACCTCATGGACCCACACGAGTGGAAACTGGAACCAAGGATTTTCAACATGTTGACAAACAAGTGGGGGAGCCCAGATATAGACTTGTTTTCATTCGTGCTGCATTCCTTGCCTAGGCCCTGACCACGACGTGCCTTGCTGTCAGTTTTGTGCTTTATTTAATCAGCGCACTATCTGTTGTCGGTACATTTTTGCTTCAAAATATTTCGGTTCTCGATTTAGTTATCCAGAAATGACGTCAGTTAGCCATTCGACTACCGGAATACAGAAAAATGCAAAGAAAAAGAGACCGGCTGTTGAGGTCCAAAACTGCAGACGACGCTTCTCCTAAGCCAGTCGCTAGTTCGCCGGTACTCAGTGAGGTGCTTTCGCATCCCCTGATACCCGCTACTTCTGATACGCAGGCCTCTACTGAGACCCATTCAGAGTCAGGTATGCCGTGAGATGCTTTACATATGGAACCCGCGGATGTCTCTACCTTAGATGGGTCTGGAGCCGCTGAGCAGGCACCGTCTTCTGAGGGTGTATTCAGATCAGCAGACTTGCATATTAAACCGACTCCAACCTCAGTGCTAAGGCCTAAATCTCAATTTATGTTTAAAAAACCGATGTTCAGACCCCTATGCCTAAAAAACAAATGATCAACATGGCTAAAGATTTAATTACTCTGATCAGGGGTAATCAACCCCCCAAGAGGCGTAGGATTGAATTTGACTATGAATCTTCTGAACAGGACTCTGTTTCTTCTGACTCTTCTAATGATCTAGATTTGTCCATACCTACTTATGAGGACTCTGATGCAGAGGACTCAATTCCCTCTGCTTCTCCGCCTGAGGATTTCTCTTTTGGGGAAACTTTACATACCTTAAGGGAGCATTTCCACTGGGAAAGTCAGGATTTCTCTGAATCCAAAAAGAGACTTAGGGATTTCATTTTTCTTCCTCAGCATAGGCCTTTGGCTATACCTCCTGTACTAGATATTGTCGATGATGTGTTTTCGGAATCCAGTATGGCCCCTGATTCCTTGCCTCCAGTCCTTAGCAAACCAGGCAGGTACTAAAGGGTTCCGGAGTCCCACAAATTCCTTTTCAAAAATCCAGTTGCGGACCCTGAAACCAATTCTCAGGGCCCCAAAGGCATTAAGGCTTCAACTGCTAAAAATCCTACCCCTTCTGATAGAGACTCTAGGGCGCTGGACAGAAGGCGTAAAAAGGTTTATACTTCTGCAACCTTAGCAATCAGGGCTTTAAACTGTCAATTCCATATGCTAAAATATCAACATCATATCATGGGACTGCTTAAACAGAAAATGATGTTAATTTCTGTCTGTGTGGAGAATAAAGATTTGCAGGATTTATTGCATTCAGCTAAACAAGTTGGCAAACATACTTTGCAATGTGGTTTTGATTCTTTAGAGGCCTCTTGCAGAGCTGCTGTTACTGGGTCTGTGCTTAGAAGGCATGCTTGTCTTAAGGAGCAATCTCTGCCTGATCATGTTAAAGCAAAACCTTTGGATGCTCCTTTGCAGCAGGACTGCCTATTTGGCAATAAGGCTGAAGAAGTTCTAAAAAAGATGGAAAATAAAGCTAAATCTATGCAAACTTTGAAAGATTTCTTACAAGTGCAACTGCCTAGATTTAGTAGGCATTGGCCTACTAAGAACTGGTCCTTTCCAGCTCCTTCCAGAGCCACTATGGCCAAACCCAGACATTCCAAAAGCACCAGGTTTCAGTCCCAAGGGACTTTCAGAACTAAGCATTAGGGTGCTTCCACTTCCAAATCTGGAAACAACAAGGCACCACCCTATGGTAAACAGTCTGAATGACTTCCCTTTGAAATTACCAAGCACTTACCTCTTAGCTGCCCCTTTGGGGGGAAAACTGGCTCTTCATTCAAGAATCTGACAACTTATTACCCAGGACAAATGGGTTTTAAATATAGTGTCCCAGGGATATAGATTTCATTTCCACACGCTGCCAATTCCAAACGAGTGGCCAGACCTGCCCCCAAATCAGTGGGCAGAGGTTCAGAAACAAGTACTTTCCCTCCTAAACATGGGGGCTATTCAACTAGTATCAGAAGAAGAAAAGGGACAAGGTTTCTATTCCAGATTTTTCCTGGTACCCAGAAAAGACAAATCATGGCGTCCTACTCTGGACCTGTCTACTCTAAACACCTTTCTGGACATTCCAAAATTCAAGATGCTTACTTTTCACCAGTTACTTCCTATGCTAGGCAAGGATGCCTGATTGGCAACTCTCGACTTAAGAGGCTTATCTGCATATCCCAATCACTTCAAAGCGGGCTGCATGCATTATCAGTTCTCTGCACTGCCCTTTGGCTTGTCTACTGCCCAGGGTATTCACAAAATGCCTGGCTCCAGTAATTGCATTTTGCAGGCAAAGAAATATTCAAATATATCCATACCTGGACAATTGTCTAATTCAGGCAGAAAACCAGGCCATTCTCCTAAAACATCTGGCATTTGTAAAAAAAGTTCTAACCTGTCTAGGGTACACCATAAACGAAAAGAAATCTCAACTGGTACCCTCTCACAAGATTACATTGCTGGGTGCAATCTTGAATACAACTGCCCAAATGGCTTTCCTTATGCCAGAAAAGCAAATTCATTTGGTGACTTGCTTCAAACAGGTAGCCACAAAAACCCTGCTATCTGCAAGGCAAGTACTGCAAGCCTTGGGGTTCATGGCCTCCTGCATTCTTCTAATTCCATATGCAAGACTGCATATAAGGAACCTTCAGTGGTACTTAAAATGTTTGTGGAGACAACATTGTCACAACCTGGAAACAATGATTCCTATCATACCTAGCCTGCGCCTAGAGTTCCTATGGTGGGCAGAGGCCTGCCACCAAAACTAGGGACTGCCATTCACACCACCCCCTGCCGCTCAAACCCTAACTACAGACACATCAGACTATACATGGGGGGCTCATCTGGCAGGGAAGTGCATTCAGGGCAAATGGAGCCCAAATCAAATGCACCTTCATATCAATCGAAAAGAAATGCTAGCTGTACAGAATGCTCTGACAGCCTTCAAGGACTATCTTCATCCAGGCAATTACTGATAAAGACTGACAACACCATGGTTATGTGGTACATAAACAAGCAGGGGGGTACACATTCCTACCCCCTCTGCAGACTAGCCATGGCATTGTGGGACACGGCCTTGAGCTACCAACTACAAGCTCAATTCTTGCCAGGAAAGCAGAATGTTCTGGCAAGCAGAAATGTCATGGACCCTCATGAATGGAAACGGGAACCATGGATTTTCGACATGTTGGCAAGCAAATGGGGGAGCCCAGGCATAGATCTTTTTGCCTCACCCCAGAACTACCAGTTGGACAAATTTTGCACAAAAACTCATCAGAAAAAAGCCTGGAAAGTGGATGCTCTGTCCTTCAGCTGGAAAAAAAACTCATCAGTCTATGCCTTTCCCCCTCTGCCTTTGCTATCCAAAGTTCTACTAAAAGTCAAACAGGACAAACCAAAAATGATTTTGATTGCTCCAGACTGGCCTCGCCAACACTGGTACCCCCTCTTGCGCAGTGTGTCGCACATTCCTCCGTAGCACCTGCCTCAGACACCTTCCTTACTGTATCAGCAGGAGAACCAAATTCTGCACCCTCCGCTCCAAACTTTGAACCTTGCAGCTTGGCTAATCACTTAAATTCCCCTTTAGCATCCCTCAGCAAACATGTGATGGATGTCATTTTGGAGGCGAGAAGACCTAGTACTAGAAAATTTTATGCTGACAAATGGAAAAGATTCTGTGCCTGGAATCATTCTCAAGGGATGAGCACAGCAGTGCCCAGTTTACCTCAGATTTTGCAATATTTAACTGTGATGCTTCATAAGGGCCTGTCTTTTTCTTACATAAAAATCCATGCCTCAGCCATTTCAGCTCATTACAACACAGACTCCCCCCTCTTCTCTCATCCTGTCTTAAAGCAGTGCCTCAGAGGGGCCAAAAACTTGAGACCACCCAGGAGAGCTCCAACCCCTGCCTGGGACCTTAACTTTGTATTAAATAAACTCACTCTACCTCCTTTTGAGCCAGCTGCAATTGCAGACTTAAAATTTCTTTCCTGGAAAATAGCCTTCCTTTTAGCAATCACTTCAGCTAGAAGGATATCTGGATTACAGGCTCTTATGGCAGTGGAGCCTTTCATCATCTTTCATGCGGACAGGGTGTCACTGAGGACCAATCCTTCATGCCCAAAGTGGTATCCAGTGTGGCTCTAAATCAGTCCATTCATTTGCCAACTTTCTTTCCCAATCCACAGAACAGGGGAGAGCGGATTCTGCATTCATTGGATGTACACAGACAACTTAAATTCTACTTGGACAGGACTAAATCTCAAAGAAAATCTGAACAACTGCTGGTAGCATTTGCTGCAGGGGGCAGAGGGGAAGGCTGTTTCAAAGCAAACCATTTCTAATTGGATAAGCCATTGTATTCACTTCTGTTATAAGCACCATGGAAAACCTATCCCCCAGGTGATCAGATCTCATTCCACCAGGGCTGCATCTACTTCAGCTGCCTTTCTGAGGTGTTCCTACCAGGGATATTCTAGAAGCTGCTACTTGGAGTTCAGTTCATACTTTCACCAAGCATTATCACTTACCAATTTTCTCTAACTCCAGAGCTGGCTTTGCCACTGCTGTTTTGCAGGACCTTATAGCTGGTCCAAATGTAATGACTGCAACAATGAAACACAATGAACATAGTACAGTTGTGTACACTTACCATAAATGTAGATGTTCGAGTGTATTCACTGTTGCAGTCCTGGTTACCCTCCCTCCAGCCCCCTGTTTTTTTTTTTTTTTTTTTACTATACCTCTTCTTTCTTTTACTATGCTTAAAAGCCTTTTTGGTGTATTTGCTTTTGTTTAGAGGTATATTTTTGTGTTTCTAATATATATATATATATATATATATATGTGTGTGTGTGTGTGTAATATTTTGCTCCCCATTTGGGGGGCACCTGACATCTAGGGCAAGAGAAACTGATGTAATGGCATTGGCTGCTTATTTTATACCCCTGACGTCATGGAAGAAGGGACAGCAACTGACGCAGGACCCAAGACTTTGTTAATCAGGCCGACTGAGGGCAACCTGCCAGCAGATTACCCAAATGTAGTGACTGCAACAGTGAATACACTCGAACATCTACATTTATGGTAAGTGTACACAACTGTACTTTTCCCCTTCAGTGTTTGTCTGTCGTGTATATTAAGCACAGACACCTTGAGTGACGTGTTTCCCGTAAAAGCACAATTGAAATTTCACGAGTATATAAAACAGCTAGTTTGCAGTGACAAGCACTGTCCCTAGAGTTGCAAACTGAATACTCCTGACATTGCTTTTTATATTCTCACTCCAGCTGTCTAATCAATAAAAAGGGTCTGTTGCCATGGATATGAACTTTCCAACTATTTCCTTTACCATCTTGATGGATATGGGCATCCTAAGGCATTGTAGAAATTCCATCATGTTTACTGACAGTTACTTCTCAAACTGATATGGTATGTGAGAGATGTATTTACGCAATGGCATCGGAGGCAAAGCTGTCACATAAAAGTACTCCTAATGGCAATAAGCTTTTAGTAGTACACACATTGCACCAATCACAGACAAGTCAAAGCAGACATAAAGACCCACATATGCTGAGGCGCTTTACAAATGTTACCTTCCTAAACCCCAAAGACCTCCTAGACAAACTACACTCAAAAAGTACCCTCAGCAGCCCCAAATCCACATTTTTAAAACACCCACATCAACACACAAAGCAACATTTCATGGAGCTTCTACTTCTAAGCCCATAAGGCAAGCCACCACACAGTCCAACATTCTGGTGATTGGATACTTCATCTTGAGACACACTGATGTCCTTCTCACCAGGATGAGTAAGGAGAAAGTCACAGTCAGTTGTTTATCAGAAGCTAGGATCCACCACATTATGCATGTACTCAGGTCATTGCATAACACGTACCAGTATGACTCGGTTATAGTCTATGTGTGTGTAAATAACCTGAGACTTGCCTCCCTAGACTATATGAAGAGAGACATTATGGAGTTCTCATAATGTGTGTGTCAGGCTGGTATAAGCCTAGCATTGTGCAGCATTTTACGTTCTCCAAGGATGATGCCACAACACGAACAAAAGATTACTAACTTTTAATAATTGGCTTAGTTTCTGGTGTCATTCTAAGGGGGTGCAATATCTTCAGCATAGAAGGGTTTGGTCAATAGACCACACTGCTTTGCCAAGAATGGTCTGCACCTCTCCCCTCTAGGCTTATAAATATTAGCTAAAATGTTGTCTACCACCATAGTCCCTTTTTTAGGCAATGCCAGACTGATAGTACTTTTGCCATAGCAAATCAAACCAAGAAAATCTAAAGGTATTACTGCTCAATTCTAGGAGTCTAAACAAAAAACTTCCAATCCCTAGAAGCTCTCTTCACCCTAGAGAATGCGGATGTCTGTGCGGTCACTGAGACGAGGTTTAAAGTTAAGGAAAGCACACCAACAGTGCAAGGTTGCAATGACTTCCACACATTTAGACCAGCTATTACACTGACAGGGACTAAAGATGGAGGTGTCTCGATTTACGTCAGAAATAAATGTAACTCAAGGCGGTCAAACAGGACAGTGCACTTAAGCTGCTCCATGTTAAAATCATTGTAGGCAAAATCCAATACCACTTTCTTGCAAGCTGTAGGTCTCTCCTCTATGACCCAGGAGACCCATACCACGTATTTAAACTTATTGGAAACACTCACCATCCAACCCAATACCATATTCATGGGCGACTTTACTTATCCCACTTTTAACTGGGAATCCTTTAGAGCAAATGTACAGGCACAGAGATTCCTGGATTTTGTAAACACAAATTCCCTGGACCAGATTCACTACACCAACCAGGGGTGCAATCATACAGGATCTGGTCTTCACTAATATGGAAGAGTGCTGCACATCCCCTAGTGTAATGTTTTCCATGGTAAGGTCAGACCACAAAATTGGTCTCCTTTGAAGTAAAAATAAAACCTAGAACCCCCATCTAAACCTGGGATATTCAGGAACTTATCCAAGGCTAACATCTTGCTATTAAGTGATAGCCTAGCACAATTTCAAGCCCCCCATAAACCCTGAGAACATTGCTGCCTATGCAGAACTGTTCACAGAAACCTTATACATGTTAATAGCTGTGTAGAGGCAGCTGTACCACCAGGAAGAAGTACAGAACTAACTCAGAAAGCAAACCACCCTGATGGAATCACAAAATCAATAGGTTGTATAGCAGAAGGAAGAAAATCATGGCAAAAATTAGGAGGTGCAGCACCCAACAGGAAAAAAAGCACTCATTAAACTAAACAAGCAACTCAAGAGGAGAAATAGTCTACCAAAGTCAAATCTGAGGTAAATTTGGCCTCCTAGGCCAAGGACAACCTCAAGGCATTCTATAGCTATGTCTGCAACCTCAAAGACAATACACAGTTGTGTGAAGAGCTCATTGTAAATGGACCCACCTGTACTGAGCCAGAAGATATAATAAACCTACTGGCTGTTAAATTCAGCTGCAGCTTTATACCTCTCGCCCCCCTCAACCTTCCCTCAGGAAATACCACCAAATGTAACTCCCCCTGCTGTCACAAGAGAACAAGTCCTTAACGATCTCTCTAAGGCCAAGAACTCTGCATCAGTGTGCCCAGGCAATGTATGTTCATAGGTTGGTGCTATGCTATTGGCACTAGGGCCTATACAAGCCTAGCCATAATAATTCCCTAGCAATTTCTTCCCACAATATTTACTTCCCTGGACCTCTGTTTAGAAGGGCGACTGACGTGATCCCTGGGATGAATTTCCCATCTCACATCCAAGCGTCAAGGTTCCTTTTGAATAGGGCCAAAAAGGCGCTCTGCTTGACGTGTATGGGCAGTCTATTCCATAGTCTGGGGAGTCTCCGGGTCAGGAACCTATCCCTCCAGCATGCTTTGATCATTGTGATGACAAGGTTTAGATCCCTGGAGCGTGTGGCTCTGAGGGATTGAGATTTCTTTGTGTAGCATGTCCAACAGCTCTGGGTTTGACATGGCCTTGTATGTTAAGCAGAGAATAGACTCTGAGTAGACGATATGTATAGCTGGAGTTTTTTAGATGGTCAGCATAGGGCATCTGCTTTAGGCCTGTGATGCCATCTAAGTAGCATGAAACATGACCTGTCAGGCCCACTGGAATTGCTGTTTAACTGTAGCCTCCAAACAGGCTTTGTGCCTCATGAATCGAGAAAAGCAACAGTCATCCCTCTGCATAAAGGTGGGCCATCTACAGACCTTGGAAACTATAGACCCATAAGTCTCACCAGATGTTCTTCGTGTTTCATTGTTGCAGTCGTTACATTTGGGTAATCTGCTGGCAGGTTGCCCTCAGTCTTCCATAATAACAAAGTCTTGGGTCCTGCGTCGGTTGCTGTCTCCTCCATGACGTCAGATCGTCAGGGATATAAAACATGCAGCCGACGCCATTTTATTCTGTCTTTCTTTCCGCTCTGTGCCCGAAGCAGAAGCAGTTCGCAAGTGCCGGTCGGCCGACTCTTGAAATTTTCGCATTCCAGTTTCAGAACTGAAGTCTTCAACTAAAGCTAAGTACCCCGTTGGGGAAACTTTTTCTTGCTCCTTACCGATGTCAGTAAAAGTTAATAATTGCATTACTTGTGGGAAGCAAATACCTCATAAGGATTTTCATTTGTACTGTATTCCTTGCCTAGGCCTAGATCATAATGTGCCTTTTTGTCGGTTTTATGCTAGATTTAACCAACGCACTATTAAGCGTCTGTATATTTTTGCTTCAAAATAATTTGGATCCAGATTTAATTACCCTGAAATGTCATCTGTTAGCAATCCGACTACCGGAGTTCACAAAAACGCAAAGAAAAAGACAGACAGACCATCGAGTCCAAAACCGACGATGAAGCTTCTCCTAAGCCAGTTGCCGGTACTCAGTGAGGCGCTTTCGCAGCCCCTGATACCCACTACTTTTGAGTCGCAGGCCTCTACCGAGACCCATGCGGAGTCCGGTATGCTGCGAGATTGTCAGAGTATTGAACCCGCGGGTCTCTCTCCCTTGGATGGGTCTGGAGCCGCTGAGCAGGCACCAGGTTCCGAGGATGTTTTCAGGCCTCAACATTTTTATATAAAACCGACGCCAGCTTCAAAGACAAGATCAAAAACATCATCTAAGTCTAAAAAACTGATGCATGAGCCATGTGCTCAGACCCCTATGCCAAAAAACAGATGATCAAAATGGCTGGTGACTTAATTACCTTGATCAGGGGTTCCCAACCCCCCACCCCCACTTAGAGGCCTAGGCAAGACACTGATTATAAATCTTCAGGTCAGGTTTCCATTTCTTCTGATTCCTCTTCTGATCAGGAATTTTCTATTCCACCCTTTGAGGATTCAGATGCAGAAGAATCCATCCCATCTGCATCTCCTCCTGAGGATTATTCTTTTGGAGAAACCTTGCATACTTTAAGGGAACATTTTCATTGGGAGAGTCAGGATTTCTCTGAATCAAAAAAGAGGCTTAGGGATTTCCTTCTTCTTCCTCAGCATAGACCTTTAGCTATACCTCCTGTATTAGACATTGTTGATGATGTGTTTTCGGAATCGAGCATGGCTCCTGATCCCCTACCTCCAGCTCCTAGTAAGCCAGACAGTATTACAGGGTTCCTGACTCCCACAAATTTCTATTCAAAAATCCTGCTGCTGATCCTGAGATTATCTCACAGGGTCCCAAAGGTGTAAAGGCCTCTACAGCCAAAAATCCTACCCCCTCTGATAGAGATTCCAGGGCGCTGGATAGATGGAGAAAGATGGTTTATACGTCTGCAACCTTGGCAATTAGGGCCTTAAACTGCCAGTTTCATATGCTTAAATATCAACAGCATGTTATGGGCTTATTGAAACAGAAAATTATGTTGATTTCTGATTATGTGGAAAATAAAGAATTACAGGAATTATTGCATGCAGCAGAACAGGTTGGAAAGCATATTTTGCAATGTGGTTTTGATTCCTTGGAGGCCTCTTGCAGGGCCGCAGTTACTGGATCTGTGATTAGAAGGCATTCCTGGCTCAAGGAGCAAAATCTGCCTGATCATGTTAAAGCTAAATTGTTGGATGCCCCTTTACAACATGATATTCTGTTTGGTAATAAGGTAGAAGAGATTTTAAAGAAAATGGAAGACAAAGCTAAATCTATGCAAACTGTAAAATATTTCTTACAAGTGCAACCACCCAGGTTCATTAGGCACTGGCCTACTAAGAACTGGTCCTTTTCTGTGTCCAACAGAGCCTCTCAAGGCAAATCCAGGCACTCAAAAGGCTCCAGATACCAATCACAGGGTTCTTACAGGTCAAAGCAGTGGGGTGCCGCCACCTCCAAATCTGGAGAAAACAAAGCACAATCCTACAGTAAGCAGTCTCAATGACTTCCCTCTACCTTCACCAAGCACTTATCTTTTGGCAGCTCCCTTGGGGGGAAAATTAGCACTTTGTGCTCAAAATTAGCAGCTAATTACCCAGGACAAGTGGGTATTAAACATAGTATCCCAGGGGTGCAGGTTTCATTTCCATACTTTGCCAATTCCAAACGGTTGGCCAGATCTGCCACAAAATCAATGGGGCAGAGGCTCTGAAACAAGTTACATCCCTCATGGATATGGAGGCTGTTCATCCAGTACCAGAACAGGAAAAAGATCAAGGTTTTTATTCAAGACTGTTCCTGGTACCCAGAAAAGATAATGCCCTGGCGTCCAATACTGGACTTATCAATTTTGAACACATTCCTGGACATTCCAAAATTCAAAATGCTGACTTTACAACAGCTACTGCCTGTGCTGGGCAGGAACGCTTGGTTAGTGACTCTAGACTTAAAAAATGCATACCTGCATATCCCAATAAGGGAATCGTGCAGAAGATACCTCCGCTTCAAGGCAGGATTTTTGCATTACCAATTCTCTGCACTGCCCTTTGGCTTATCTACTGCGCCCAGGGTCTTTACAAAGTGCCTGGCACCAGTAATTGCATTTTGCAGACAAAGAAGCATACAAATGTATCCTTACCTGGACGACTGTCTCATTCAAGCAGAGAACAAGGACATTCTTCTTCAACATCTGGCGTTTGTAAAAAGGCTTCTAACATGCCTAGGGTACACAATAAACGAAAAGAAATCACAACTGGTACCCTCTCAAATAATTACATTCCTGGGTGCAAGCTTGAATACAACTGCCTAGATGGCTTACCTTATGCCAGACAAACAAAGGCAACTGACAACATACTTCAAACAGATGGCAACAAAAACCCAGTTATCTGCAAGATAAATTCTGCAGGCTTTAGGGGTCATGGCATCCTGCATTCTACTAATTCCATATGCAAGACTGCATATGAGGAAACTTCAATGGTACCTAAAAAGTTTATGGAGTCAACATTGTCACAGTCTGGAAACAATGATTCCTCTCATTCCCTGCCTACAACAGGAGTTTCTTTGGTGGGCAGAGACATGTCACCAAAACAAGGGACTGTCATTCACTCTACCTCTTGCTACACAAACCCTAACTACAGATGCATCAGACTATGCTTGGGGGGCCCACCTGGTGGGGATATGCATTCAGGGCATATGGAGCCCAAAACAAATGCATCTGCATATCAACCAGAAAGACATGCTAGCTGTTCAGAATACTCTAACAGCCTTCAAGGACTTGCTTCATCCAGGACAACTACTGATAAAGACGGACAAAACCACAGTTATGTGGTACATAAACAAGCAGGGGGGTACACATTTCTACCCCCTTTGCAGACTAGCTATGGCATTGTGGAACACAGCCTTTACTTACCAAGTACATGTTCAAGCTCAGTTCCTGCCAGGAAAACAAAATACTCTGGCAGATGACCTAAGCAGAAGTCTTATGGACCCACACGAGTAGAAACTGGATCCATAAATTTTCAGCATGGTTACACAAAAATGGGGGAGCCCAGACATAGATCTAGTTGCCTCTCCCCAAAATTATCAACTGGACAAATTCTGCACAAGGACTTATCACAGACAAGCATGGAAAGTGGATTCCCTATCCTTCAGTTGGAAAAACCTATCCGTGTATGCCTTTCCCCCTCTGCCTCTTCTCTCCAAGGTCTTACTAAAGGTCAGACAGGAAAAAACAAAAATGATCCTAATTGCTCTGGACTGGCCTCGCCAGCACTGGTACCCAATTCTAAGGAATATGTCTCAAATCCCTCCTTGGTACTTGCCTCAAATACCTCATCTACTGTCTCAGCAGAACAATCAAATTCTGCACACTCAGCTTCAAACTCTGAACCTTGCAGCATGACTGATCATTTAATTATTCAAACAACACCTCTCAGTAAATCTAATGGATGTCATTTTGGAAGCCAGAAGGCCTAGTACTAGAAAATCTTATGCTGATAAATGGAAGAGATTTTGTGCTTGGAACCAAGCACAAGGAATGAACACAGCAAAACTAAATATCCCTCAGATTTTACCATACTTGACTGAGATGCATGACAAGGGCCTATCTTTTTCTTCAATAAAAATCCATGCTTCTGCCATCTCGGCTCATTACAACACAGAGCCTCCCCATCTTTTCTCATCCTCTGCTAAAACAGTATCTTAGAGGGGCCAGAAATTTAAGGCCTCCCAGAAGATCACCAACTCCTGCATGGGACCTCAATTTTGTGCTGGAAAAACTCACCCTGCCTCCTTTGCAACCAGCAGCTACTGCGGATATAAAAAAATGGTATCTTGGAAAACAGCTTCCCTTTTGGCAATCACTTCAGCAAGAAAGGTTTCAGAATTACAGGCTCTCATGGCTGTGAGCCTTTTATTACATTTTACCTGGACAGGGTGTCCCTCATTACCAAACCTTCCTTTATGCCTAAGGCGTTATCCAGTGTGGCTCTTAACCACTCACCTGCCAACATTTTACCCAAATCTGCAGAACAAGGGGGAGTGGATTCTGCATTCATTGGACGTACACAGACAACTAAGATTCTACTTACAGGACCAAATCTCTAAGAAAGTCTGAGCAACTACTGGTGGCATTTGCTTCAGGATCAGAGGGGAAGGCTATATCAAAGCAGACTATTTCCAAGTGGATAAGCCACTGCACTCGTTTCTGCTACTTGCACCATGGTAAACCTGTGCCCAAGGGAATCGGGTCACATTACAACAGGGCTGCCTCTACCTCAGCAGCCTTTCTCAGAGGAGTTCCAACCAAAGACATTCTAGAAGCTGCTACTTGGAGCACTGTTCATACCTTCACAAAGCATTATCATTTGCCTCTCTTCTCCAAATCCAGGGCAGGCTTTGCCACTGCAGTTCTGCAGGGCCTTATAGCTGCTCCTAATGTTTAGTTCCATCCTCCCATCCATAGCTTTGGGATTCTACCCAAATGTAATGACTGCAACAGTGAAACACGAAGAACATAGTACAGTTGTGTACACTTACCATAAATGTAGATGTTTGAGTGTGTTCACTGTTGCAGTCCGGGTTACCCACCCGCCATCCCCCTTTTCTATAACTTCTCTTTCCTTCACTATATTCTAAAGCCTTTGTGGTGTATTTGCTTTTAGATGAAGGCAAAGTTTATATTGCTAAAAGTGTTTGTACATATATACATATATTGCTGTTTATATATATATATATATATATATATATATATATATATATATATATATATAACATCTGGAGCAAGAAAAACTGAATAAAATGGCGTTGGCTGCATGTTTTATACCCCTGGCGACCTAACGTCATGGAAAAGGAGACCGCAACTGACGCTGGACCCAAGATTTTGTTATTCAGGCCGACTGAGGGCAACCTGCCAGCAGATTACCCAAATGTAATGACTGCAAAAGTGAATACACTCGAACATCTACATTTATGGTAAGTATACACAACTGTACTTTTTGCATATAAAGTCATGGAAAGAATTATGGAAATGACCAGTAATATAGTAAATCTCCAGACACTGGATCCAACCCAGTTTGATTTTGTCAAGGCCAGGTCATGCCTACTCAACCTGGTGGACTTCCTCAAAAAGGTCTCCAAAGCAATGGATGATGGCAAAATGGTTCACACTGCGTACCTTGACCTGGTGAAGGCATTTGACACAATAACCTATTTGGGCATTATTGACAAACTCAGGAGGTTAGGTACAAACCCATATGTCTCCCGGTGGATAGCCAGCTGGCTCACAGACAGGACCCAGAAAGTTAGAAATAGGAGTCTATCTCTACAAAGAGGCCAGTCACAAGTGGGAGTCCCTCTGGGATTGTTCCTTGGACTGCTCCTTTTTGGCATTTACTTCTCTGAAGTCAAGGCTAATGTCAGTGGTCTCTGGCTGACTAAATTTGCATATGATTGCAAATTAGGAGCCGTCATTGAATCCCACTTTGACACAAATGTCTCCACGAAGGGCTGACACAGGATGAACAAGGGGTGTCAAAACCATGGACTAAAACTAAATGCCAAGAAATGCATAATAGTATCCTTTGGGAAGTCATTCACCCCTGGTAACTGTCATATTGACAGCACACCCCTTAGAGTTGACCCAGCAGTCAGGAGCTTAGGGACGCGTGCACAGACTGTAATCTAGCCTTTGACCATCACGTGTCTGCAGTAGTGAGGAAATGATTCTATGTTGTGCAACTTATAAACAAAGGCATGGCATCTAGGTCCAAAGAAGTCATTGTTCCACTGTAATCAGCAGTCCTCAGACTTCTCATTGAGTATAATGCCTCCTTTGGTATGTACCTAACCAGATATATCCAACAATTGGAACGTCCACAGAGGTTCCTCACTAAAAAGAGTACAGGACATAAGTAAAATGTCCTGTGCAGCCCGCCTCAAGGCCGTATCCTAGTGTTCCATCTCCTACAGGCTGTTGAGGGGAGATCTATGCCTGGCATACAGGGCATTGTCAGACCCGACTCTGATGGGCCTTCTGCACATCCACAAAACAGCACCAAAATTACCTGTTCTGAAAACTTAAACCTTGCTTGAGATATTAACATGACCTGCTGTAGAGAAAGGTTTGTATCCCAGAAACTACCCTGTCTATGGAACAGGCTCCCTAACCAAATTCAAGTGCAACTTGGACAATTGGATGGGGAATAGGAAAGTCATCCCTGGTTTGGCACCTATGTCTTTAATAGTCACAGGCAATTATTCCTCTCCCAAGCCCCTGCTTATACTTATCAGGGTACAAGAACTTGTCAGAGATTTGGGATGCATGGCTAGGCTTAAAAAGGCCTTTATAGTCATTAGCCTAGTAGTTATAGTCATTAGCCTAGTAAAACACCTATGAACTTGCTTATCTTTGCAGAGTCTTTTTCAAAGTGTCAGGAGGTTGTTACTTGGTTAGGAGGTCTCATACACAGACTGGAATTCCAAGAGAACATTCAAGTCTTTTTCTGACTGCATCACACAACCTTAGAACAAACAGATTGTCTTCCATGGGAAAAAAGGTCTTTATTTAGATCTATTCAGGCAGATGTTCATTGTGTGACACTGCTGCAGTCATTACACTTGGGTTATCCTGCCGTCAGGCAGTTCCCCAGCCAGCCTGAGTTCCAAAGTCTTGGTCCGGCGTCGGTTGCTGTCGCCACCTCCCTGACATCAGTGCGGCAGGGGTATATAAGATGCAGCCGACGCCATTTTCTTCAGTCTTTCTTGCCGCGCAGTGCCCGAAGCAAAAGTAGTTCGCAAGTGCCGGTCGGCCTACTCCTGAGATTTTCATTACGAATCCAGAACTGAAGTATTCTACAAAGCTAAGTACCCCATTGGGGAAACTTTTTCTTGCCTCAGACTGATGTCAGTAAAAGTTAATAACTGTATTTCTTGTGGGAAGCAAATACCTCATAAGGATTTCCATTCTTATTGTATCCCATGCCTAGGCCCAGATCACAATGTTACTGGTTGTCGGTTTTGTGCTAGGTTTAATAAGCACACTATTAAACATCGGTTTGATTTTGCCCGACATTACTTTGGCAGAAAATTTAATTATACCATGCCGTCGGAACATCCGACAACTGGTATTCATAAAAAGCGCAAAGACAAGGACAGGCATCCGAGGCCCAAAACTGACGAAGCCTCTTCTAGGCCAGTCACCGGTTCTCCGGTTTTCAGTGAGATGCCTTTGCAGCCCGTGACGACCGCTTCTGCAGAACCACAGGCCGCCCCCGACCCCCACGTGGAGATGGCTGGGCCTTCAGACGCACTAGCTTTTCAGCAGACCGAAACCGATCCTGCAGAGGGATCCGGAGTACCTGAGCTACCCACAGCTTCAGAGGGTGTCTTCAGACCTACTCAGCTAAGCATTAAACCCTCTTCTAAGTCAAAGCCCCCTTTAAAAACTAAGAAACAAGTACAGCATTCTCCAGGACAGGCCTCCATGCCTAAGAAACAAATGCTCAAAATGGCCGAAGACCTAATCACTCTGATCAGGGATTCCCATCCCCCACCTGATAAAAGGCCTAGACTGGATGCAGATTATGATTCATCCGACCAGAGGTCCATTTCCTTAGATTCATCCTCAGACCTGGGATATTCTTTACCCCCTTATGAGGATTCTGATGCTGAGGAATCAATTATATCAGCCTCTCCGCCTGAGGACTACTCCTTTGGGGAAACCTTACATACCATGAGGGAGCATTTCCATTGGGAAGGCCAGGATTATTCAGAATCCAAGAAAAGGCTCAAAGACTTCCTATTATTACCTCAACACAGACCCCTGGCTATTCCACCAGTGCTAGATATTGTGGATGATGTGTACACTGAATCCAGCTTAAATCCTGATTCCTTACCTCCAGCTCCACTTAAACCGGACAGATATTACAGAGTCCCTGACTCTCACAAATTTCTGTATAAAAGCCCTGTTGCTGATCCTGAAACTATTTCTCAGGGACCCAAAGGGGTTAAGGCCTCATCAGCAAAGAACCCAGTTCCCTCTGACAGAGATTCCAGAGCACTAGACAGATGGGGAAAGAAAGTATATACGTCTGCAACTTTAGCAATAAGAGCCTTAAATTGCCAGTTTCACATGCTAAAATATCAGCAATTTTTGATGTCTCAGTTGAAACAAAAAATGCTTCCAGATACAGATCCTCCTAATTTTAAAGAAATGCAGGATTTATTGCATGCCGCTGAACAAGTGGGAAAGCATACTTTGCGATGTGGTTTTGATTCTTTAGAGGCCTCATGCAGAGCAGCAGTTACAGGCTCTGTCATTAGAAGACATGCATGGTTAAAAGAACATACGTTACCAGATCATGTTAAAGCTAAATTACTGGATGCACCTTTACAACAGGATGTTTTATTTGGAGTTAAGGCAGAAGAGGTATTAAAGAAAATGGAGGATAAGGCAAAATCTATGCAAACAGTGAAGGATTTCTTACAAGTTCAGCCTCCTCAATTTAGTAGAAACTGGCCAACAAAGAATTGGTCCTTTCCAGTTAATGACAGACCTCAAAGAGGCAGGTACAGACGGCCAAGAGGTAGAGGTCAACCACAAGGTCCTTACAGGCCTCAACAATGGGGTGCATCCGGCCAGAAAGAAGGGGAAGATGGGCACCAACCATATAAAAAACAGCCCCAATGACTTCCCACTCCAGCTGCCAAGCAACTCACTCTTGGCAGCCCCTTTCAGAGGAAAACTGGCACTTTTTTATCACAATTGGCATATGATCACCCAGGACAAATGGGTTCTCAATATTATTTCAAAAGGTTACAGGTTCCACTTTCACACTCTGCCAAGATTAAAAGGAATGCCAAATCTGCCACTAAATCAATGGGCAGAGGCCCAAAAACAAATTATGGCACTCATGAACATGGGAGCTATTCAAAAGGTACCACCACAGGAACAAGGCAAGGATTTTACTCAAGACTCTTTCTGGTTCCCAGAAAAGACAAAGCCTGGAGGCCCATTCTGGATCTTTCTTCACTAAACACTTACCTGGATGTTCCGAAATTCAAAATGTTGACATTACAGCAGCTTCTTCCCATGCTGGGCAAGCAAGCTTGGCTCGTGACTTTGGACTTCAAGGAGGCATACCTGCATGTCCCTATCAGACAAAACTGCAGAAGATACCTCATGTTCTTAGCTGGTCCAATGCACTATCAATTCTCTGCATTACCCTTTGGATTATCTACTGTGCCCAGGGTCTTCACAAAGTGCCAGGCACCAGTAATTGCATTTTGCAGACAGAAAGTAATTCAAATTTACCCATGCCTGGACGACTGCCTAATTCAAGCAGAGAGCAAGGACATTCTTCTACAGCATCTGGCGTTTGTAAAAAAATTTATTAAGTTGCCTGGGGTACACAGTAAACGAAAAGAAATCAAAACTAGTGCCCTCACAAGAGATAATATTCCTGGGTGCCAGTTTGAACACAAAGGCCCAGATGGCTTTTCTCATGCCAGACAAGCAAGGACAAACTGACACAATACTTTCAATTGATGGCAACAAAGACCAACTCCCTGCAAGAAAAATTCTGCAGGCCTTGGGCTTCATGGCATCTTGCATACTACTAATTCCATATGCCAGACTGCATATGAGGAAACTACAATGGTACCTAAAGAGTGTATGGTCTCAACACTGTCAAAGTTTGGAAACAGTTATACCACTAATACCTTGCCTTCAACAGGAGTTTCGATGGTGTGCTCAAGCTTGTCACCTCAACAAGGGACAGCCTTTCACTCAACCCACAGCCAGGCAAACACTGACAACAGATGCATTGGATTATGCCTGGAGAGCACACATGGCAGGAAAATGTATTCAGGGCAAGTGGCTCGCAGAACAAAGGCATCTTCACATCAATCAAAAAGAGATGCTAGCTGTACAAAATGCCCTTATAGCTTTCAAGGACCTGTTGCATCCAGGACAACTACTACTAAAGACAGACAACACCACAGTTATGTGGTACATAAACAAGCAAAGGGGGCACTCACTCCTACGCCCTCTGCAGACAAGCCATGACCTTGTGGAACACAGCTATAAACTATCAAGTTCATCTACAAGCACAATTCCTGCCAGGAGAGGAAAACACAGACGACTTAAACAGAAATATCATGGATCCCCACGAATGGGAATTGAATCCTCAAATATTCAGAATGATAACAAAGAAATGGTGGAGCCCGGACATAAATCTGTTTGCCTCCCCAATGAATTGCCAGCTAAAGAAATTCTGCACAAGGAGTTACCATCCGCAAGCATGGAAAGTGGATGCCCTCTCATTCAGCTGGACAAACCTACAAGTATATGCTTTTCCACCACTGCCTCTTCTCCCAAAGGTACTCATAAAAGCCAGGCAAGAAGAGCCAAAAATGATCCTGTTTGCACCAGACTGGCCACGCCAGCACTGGTACCCAATCTTAAAAAACTTAGCACAAGGACCACAGTGGATTTTGCCTCAAATACCACATCTGCTGTCTCAGCACAACAATCAGTTACTCCACAGCCAGCTAAAGACACTACACCTAGCTGCATGGAAGATTCCCTAGCCACGCAAGCAATGCCTCTCTCCAAAGCAGTTATGGATGTCCTTCTGGAGGCCAGAAGGCCTAGTACCAGGAAAGCTTACTCGGATAAATGGAAGAGATTCTGTGCCTGGAACCAGGCTCACAGCCTTGATCCTCTTGTGCCAAATATTCCTCAGATACTACAATATTTGACTGAGATGCTGGACAAAGGCCTCTCCTTTTCATCCATCAAGATCCACGCCTCTGCCATCTCTGCACATTACAACACGTATCCACCAATTTTCTCTAATCCTTTGCTAAAACAGTACCTCAGAGGGGCTAAAAACATAAGACCGCCCCGTAGAGCACCTACTCCAACTTGGGACCTCAACTTTGTTTTGGAAAAATTTACTTTACCTCCTTTTGAACCAGTTAGCACGGCAGAATTAAAATACATTTCTTGGAAAACTGCTCTGCTCCTGGCAATAACTTCTGCAAGAAGAGTTTCGGAATTACAGGCACTAATGGCAGTGGAACCTTTCCTCATTTTCCACCAGGACAGGGTGTCCTTAAGAACTAACCCTACGTTTGTGCCTCAGGTGTTTACAGGTGTGTCTCTAAACCAAACCATTCACTTGCCTACTTTTTATCCAAAACCACAGAATAAAGGGGAAAGACTACTGCATTCATTGGACATTCACAGGCAGTTACGCTTCTACTTGGACAAAACCAAAGCTTTCAGAAAATCAGAGCAATTATTGGTAGCATATGCTGCAGCAGCACAGGGAAAAGCTATTTCAAAACAGACTATTTCCAAATGGATAGGACATTGCATACATTTCTGCTATACGCACCATGGAAAACCTGTGCCTAACAGCATTAGATCTCACTCCACCAGGGCAACAGCCACTTCAACTGCCTACCTCAGAGGAGTACTTACCAAGGATATTTTGGAAGCAGCAACATGGAGTTCGGTGCATACCTTCACCAAGCATTACCATCTGCCTCTATACTCTAAATCCAGAGCTGGCTTCGCCTCTGCAGTGCTGCAGGGCCTTATAGAACCAACCACCCTACCTCAGCTTTGGGATTCTACCCAAGTGCAATGACTGCAGCAGTGTCACACGATGAACATAGTACAGTTTTGTACCTACCATAAATGTAGATGTTCAAGTGTAGACACTGCTGCAGTCAAGGTTACCCTCTCTCCTTCCCCTCTTACTGGCTAGTACGTACCTAGTTCCTCTACCTTTTACTACCTATGGGGAGTACTTGCTGGTAGCTGAAAGTATGTTGTTTGCATTTCTTATGTATGTTTTATTAGCAATTTGAATTGCCTACCTATTTGGGGTACCTGACATCTGGGGCAAGAAAAACTGAAGAAAATGACATTGGCTGCATCTTATATACCCCTGTCGCACTGACTTCAGGGAGGAGGCGAGAGCAACCGACGCCGGACCAAGACTTTGGAACTCAGGCCGGCTGGGGAACCACCTGACGGCAGGATAACCCAAGTGTAATGACTGCAGCAGTGTCTACACTCGAACATCTACGTTTATGGTAGGTACAAAACTGTACTTTTTCTACTCAAGACTACTGTCACTGCAAGAGAATACTTCAGGATTCTGGGTGTCATGGCATCTGATACCTCTTGCAAGACTCCATGTCAGAAAAATACAAAGGTGTCTGAAGTCTCATTGGTCCCAGCATCGACTCATATTGTCTTTTCAAATTCCAGTTCTGAGAGTGAAGAATTCAAATATCTGCTGGTATGGGTAAGTGCAGCTTGCACAACTATAAATGTGAAGTTGTTCAGTCTCGCCATTTTTTTCTTTACACGTGGGTTCGGAGCCGATCCATCGGCTTTGAGTCGGACGCTTTCTAAGCTCAAGATCTTTTGAGTTAGCTCGATGCACAATCCGTATCCCATGATGCTCTCCTACCAACCCCAGATCTAGTTTGCCGCTGCAATGGATCGCATGATCTTCAGAGGAAGCTCGGGCCAGTAACCTTCTTTACTATATTTAGAATTTAAAAATTTCTTATTAAACTATAATTAGTTAGTGGATTGAGTGAGATTTCACATATTTCTTTTATTTGTTGTTTAGTGAGTGGATTGGAAGTTATTTTTTGTCTTCTAATTCGGAGCGGTTGCTCCTAGGCCTTTAGCGTTTCTTAAGTTGCATTTACTTGACAGGACTCTGTCAAATTTAATTCCCTATCCCCTTATATTTCTTAGAATTAGTGTATTAGAACTTTTTGTGTAACATTCTTTTTATAGTCATTACAGTTCAGGGATCTGAACTTTCTAAGGAGTCCGTGGCTTACATTTTTTGATTGTTATCAGGGATCTGATATTTGTTGTACTTGTTATAATGTCGGAGAAAAAAAAATCTGGTTTTAAAAGATGTGACTGTGGACAAAAGATGTCCATCACTGATGATCATGTTTCTTGTGTGTACTGCTTGGGGCCACTACATTTACAAGAAGATTGCTCTATCTGCCATTCCTTCAGTGGCAGGGTCTTATTGGAGAGGCAAAGGAAATTGGCTGTTGAAGCCAGATTTCCAAGAAGCTTTAGACAAGACTGACCAGACCTCCAAGTCCTCGAAGGGGTCAAAGTCTTCTAAGGTGTCATCGGAGCACAAGTCTTCTGTTCCGAGCACCTCTGTGAAGACTCAGTCGCCGGCTCTACAGCCTTCGGAGCCGTGTACTAAGATCTTACCTCGGAGCCAAGTCATTGTGTTGGAGCCGGTGTCGGAGATATTAAAGTCCCCAATCCTCAAGTCGGTGGCTTCTTCTGCTCCTTCTACCCATTCTTCCGGTCCCCTTTCTGACATCAGTGTGGACCGTGTGGTGCAGAGACTTTTGGTGAACCCGACCCTGGCCAAATTACTTTTAGCTTCAACCCAGTTGGCTTCAAAGCCTACGACCCCCCCCCCCACTACGATTTCTGCTCCTCCTCCGAGGCCAGTTGAGCCTTCTGAGCCGGAAAGAGAGTATCCGATAGTGGTGGAACCCTCGGAGCCGAGGCCTGTTCCAGTGCCCTCAGCTCCATCGACCTTGACTTCTTTGGTTCCGATCGAAGAGTCTCGGAGCCAACACTCTCTCACTAGTTCTGGGGGGAGACAGTCGAACCAATGCTTCGGTTCCGACTCTCCCTCTTGCGGCTTCGGCGCAGATGAGTTCAGTTCCGTCCTCTGGTTCGGAGCCTGTGGTCTCAGCCCCTGGGAGGTTGAACCGGTGGACTCCTTGGGTCGGGAAACCAGAGCCTTCGATGCCATGAGGAGGGTCATGTCTGCTAAGAACCTTTTTCTCTCCAGATCTTTCCTCTTCCTCCTTTAAAGGGCTGCGTTCTGTCCCTACACCATAGGTTCCTACCAAGCGTCGAGACCCAGAGCCTCAGGTAACCCCATTGGGTGACTCCTGCTTGACTGAGACTTCACCAGATGCCCCCACTGATGAGGTCCCCAGAAAAAGACTGTACAAGAGGAGGCATTTAGATTCCCCTCAGGAATTCTTAACATCAGACACCGACTTAGAGGAATCCGAAGGGTCCCCACGGTCCTCCTCTGAGGATGTCTCATTTGCAGACAGCCTGGAAATATTAAAGCAGAGGGGTGACTGGCAGTCCCTTACCCCTACTGAGGATGAGTCGGTGCTTCTGAAGGCCTTTGGGTCTCAACCTTCCACCTCCTGGGTTACTCCGCCCTTTGACGAATTAATGGACTTGGTCGCTTGAAGTGTGTGGGAGTCTCCTGATTTCATTGAACCGGTCCCTCGGAGGCCCAACAAATTTATCACCTCCCCTCAAGACAGGTATTTTCTTATGAAGGAAGTCCCCATTGATACTATGGTGGTGGTGGTGGCGGCCACCAAGAAAGAGATGTCTTCTTCTGTTCATCCTCCTAATAAGGACTCTAGGACTATGGACAGATATGGGAAATGCATCAGAGATCTTGGAGATGCTCTACAGGGCAAAACAGATGATGCTGTTTCAGAGAAAGTAACTGCACAGCTTAACACCCTTAATTCTATTGTGAACTCGTCCGTGCGGCTTATTTCTTATGCAGCCAATGGATCGAGCCGGGCTGCAGGTTCAGCGATAGCTCTGCGGAGACAATCCTGGATGCACTTATGCTCCTTTGCGGAAGCCTTCAAGTCTTCCTTTGTTAATACCCCATTTGATGGCTCTTCCTTGTTTGGGCCTAAAGTCAAGGAGACACTCACTAGGTGTGAGCAGGAAGGAAAGACTCTGTCTGCCGTAGGAGTCAGTTTTTCCACCCCCCACTAGACCATAGCCCAAAGGAAAGAGGTGGAAAAATGTGGTTCCGAAAATCCCAAGGAGCTTTTCAGAACACATGTAGTGAACCCCCCTCCAGGGGCAGAGGAGGGGGGTATAATGGGAAGATGCCATCCAGGTGGCCGAGGGGGTCCGCAGAACCAGGGTGACAAGGAGCAGTTCCTTGGCAAGCCCCATCAGCGCTCCTGAGAGGAGGCCCGACCGTCCTGCTCTGGAGGCAGTCGGGGGTCGCTTAGCTTTATAACCAGATGCTTGGCTAGGAATTGCATCAGATTCTTGGGTAAAAAGAATAATTACCAGAGGTTACATCATTCCCTTTTCAGAATCCCGTTCCATTCGTACAAGAATCCCAGACGTTCCACCCAGTCTTCGGAATCTAGCAACCATAGAAATTCAAAGGCTGCTAGGAAAAGTCATCCAGCCAGTCCCGGCGGACCAGATAGGATCCGGAACTTACTCCAGGTTCTTTTTAGTTCCAAAGAAAACAGGGGACTGGTGGCTGATTTTAGACCTCAGCAAGCTAAATACCTTTGTCAAAAAGGAAAAGTTCCGGATGGTCATGCTTCAGTCGATACTTCGTTTCTCGAAACGGGCAATTGGATGTGCTCTATAGATCTCAAGGATGCGTACTACCACATCAAAATGGGCAGGCCATACAGGGATCACTTGCGTTTCCAGCTGGGGGCCAGTCACTACCAATTCTGATCTCTGCCTTTTGGTCTCACCACCACCCCCAGAGTGTTCACCAAATGTATGGCAGTGATCACGGCTCACTTGAGATGTTTAGGATTAAGTGTGTTTCCATATCTCTACAACTGGCTCCTCACCGCCACCACCAGGCATCAACTAATTTACGCCAGAAATTACACTATCAACCTGTGTTCCAGGTTGGGCATAACCTTAAATTTCGAAAAATCTGCTTTATTGCCATCACAGCATATTTCCTTTAAAGGAGCAGATCTAGACACCACCACCTCCCTGGTCAGATTGCCTCTAGAAAGTGTAATATCTTTGCGAAGTCAAGTGTCCCAGTTGTTAATGGAAAGGAGAGTTCTGCATTCCAGGTCCTGAAGCTGCTAGGCACCATGGCAGCTACACTTACAGCGGTTCCTCCGGGACGAATGCACATGAGGATACTCCAATGGCTACTATTCACACAGTGGTCTTATCAACAGCTTCCAATGTCACACAAGATTATTCTGACAAATGCCTACAAAAAGGACCTTCTTTGATGGTTGAACAGCCACCAAGTTACTGTAGGCTGCCCATTTATACTTCCCCCTCCCACAGCGACCACGGATACTTCCCTGATAGGGTGGGGGGGGTGTTATTTCAGGGAAGAACTGTCCAAGGCACTTGGTCAGACATGGAATCTCATTTTGCACATCAATGTCTTAGAATTGAGAGCGGTGTTTCTAGCGTTGCAACACTTTCACGACTCTCTACCTCGAGAGACGATTGCAATTCAGACAGACAACACGTCGGTAGTCTGGTACATCGACAAGCAAGGGGGAACCAAGTCTTACCCCTTATGCCGAGAGGCTCTGAGACTTTGGCAGTGGGCTGTATCGAGCGGGCGCTTTCTCATAGCAACACACATACCCGGGTCATCCAACGTGATAGCGGACAAACTGAGCAGAGCCATTCTGTTGCCCTACGAGTGTTCCCTCAAAGAACAAGTGGCGGAAAGGATATTCCGCAGATGGGGCCAGCCTTGCTGCGATCTTTTTGCATCCCCGCTGAATGCAAAATGCATTAGCTACTTCGCCCTGTACCCCCCCCCCCCCGAGAGACAACCCAAGAGACTCATTTGTACACGATTGGCCCTCGGGTCTCCTATATGCCTTCCCTCTAATTCCCAGATTCTTACAGAAAGCCAAAAGCCTGGGAAGAGCTGTTATTCTAATAGCCCCATTTTGGCCTCGACAGATATGGTTCCCCTTCCTACAGCAATACCAAGTGGAAGAACCTTGGGTTCTGGACCCAGTGCCAGACCTTCTGACTCATTTGCGGGAGTTCTTCACCCCTCTCTTCTCTCCCTCAAACTGACAGCTTGACTGCTCCACTTCCCAACCTAGCCAGTTTACATGATTTGTCTCCAGTGGTTCAACATATTTTAGTTTCCTCTCACAAAGTCTCCACCAGGAAACTTTATAATAGCAAATGGAGTCGATTTGCTCATTGGGCTTCTCAGCATGGTATTGATCCCTATGTTGCCCCTATTCATAGTATTCTGGAATTCTTGACTTCGCTCTTTCACGATGGTGCTGCAGCTTCTACGATAAGGGTTCAATTAGCTGCCATATCTAACTTCTATGTGGGATGCAGTGGCTCAAACATTGTCACACAGATTATGTAAAGCCTTTTTGAAAGGGACTCCTCACCTTAGGCCACCTATCAGACATCCTGTTACTCCCTGGATTCTGAATTTGGTGCTGTCTCAACTCATTCTTCCACCTTTTGAGCCTGCATCATCTTGTCCTTTGAAGTTCCTTTCTTGGAAAACCATTTTCCTAGTGGCTATTACTTCAGCTCATAGAGTTTCTGAACTGTATGCACTTTCTATCAGGCCCCCATATCTAGTCTTTCACCCCGACAGAGTGTCTATAAGAACAAATCCTACCTTTCTTCCTAAGGTCTGCTCCGAGGCAAATTTGAACCAGTCTATTGACCTTCCTACTTTTTTTCAGACATCATACTAGTAGAATGGAGTACATGTTATATAAGCTTGATGATCACAGACAGTTGAGGTTTTACTTAGAACAAAAGAATTTAGGAAAGCTGATCAACTATTCATCTCCTATGCAGACAATAAGAAAGGTTTGTCGGTATCCAAAGTTGCATTGTCCAGATGGATTGCTGACTGTATAAAACTTGCATATTCTTCAGCTAAACAACCTTTGGAACATGAGGTGAAAGCTCATTTACATCTTTAGCCCACGCAGCCCATCTACCTTTGGACACCATTTGTGCAGCTTCTACTTGGTCCAAACCTCATACATTTATCACTCATTACAAAGTGGACAGGGCCACCAGGGACAGGGCTTCCTTTGGTTCCACTCTTCTCAGGAATATACTGCCGTGAGCCACCCAGGATTAGGGTGCTTGGGACACTACCCACGTGTAAAGAACAAACGGCGAGATTGAACAACTTCACATAAAGAAGTTATGTTCTTACCATAACGTTACATGTGAGTTGTTCATCTCGCCTTTGTTCTTACACTCCCTTCCACCTTCCCCTTCCAGGTTATGGAAGAACAGGTATGACTGGTGGTCTGGTTGGTATTGCTCATGTCCTTCTTTCCAATCAGATTATTGTTTAGCTATTGTAAATAGTTATGTATTTTGTACATTGTTTATAATTGGTTGCTTAGTGTGTTTTTTTATTACTGGTTTAGCAAACTAGATCTGGGGTTGGTAGCAGAGCATCATGGGATAGGGACTGTGCGTCGAGCTAACTCAAAAATCTTGAGCTTGGAAAGCGGCTGACTTGGAGCTGATGGATCGGCTCCGAACCCACGTGTAAAGAACAAAGGCGAGATGAACAACTCACATGAGACATTATGGTAAGAACATAACTTCTTTTTTTATTTAGCAAGTGAAGTGTTTTGTATTTTGAAGTATGTAGTGATCTTGCAATGAAGTATGTATTGAGTGAGACTGCAGTGAGTAAACCAGATGAAGAAAAATCCTAGGGTTGTGGTTTGCACTTCATGTAAAATGGGAGCTGCATTTTGAGGCAGCTTTTTTAATGCTGAGCTAGTACTGAATTTGTACAGTGCACGGGTGTGGCCATTTCTGTATACTGTGCTCATTTTTACAAATATGTCAAGAGTTTTAGCTGAGGATAGACAGAGATTGAATCTGTTACTCCCAAGCAGAGAATGGGTAAGGTAATAAGATGCGGACTTTTACATCATTTTGAGGGAGTAATAAATTATGTACAGTTAAGATGGGAGGAATGGGAGGAGCAGATGTAGCAGCCAACAAGAGAACATTTTCTTTTTTTAGAAGACATTTGGCCCTTGGATTATATTCTATGGATGTGTGGTTTCATTACTGTACTCTGTTTAAGGAGAGATAGTGTGGTTTATTCAAAGGCAAGGGCACCATTTCTTGCACCAGTGATTGGAAGTGTGTTGTCCTGTCTCCTCGGCTTTTGTCATGTAATATTTATTTTTTACTGCAGTAAACAGCAAGGTATGTGCATTGTTTCATATTATTAAAACTCAGTTTTCATGTAGTGTGGTTGCAAAACAGTAGGCAAGTTGAGAATACATAGGGAAGAGGATCATTTGCAAGTCATGGCAGAATACAGTGAGTTGTGAATCTGGTGCCTGAGGATAATGGTAAAACTAGAATTTGCCGAGCATGCTGTGTACTATAATGTAAATTTAACTGCGTTAATGCATGTTAGTAAAAGATTGCTTGAACAAGAATCTGTAGGCATTGTGTTGATGATGCTGTGCATATATACCTAAGTGCATTTAGATGAAAAACAGAAGTGTTTGTTCACTTTACTACCAGTTGTAGAAAGCTTATGATGTAACTGAAAGGGTATGCCATTTTTCTTCTGCTTAGTCTCTGCTTTTTCCACCATGAAATCACTGTTCTAAATATGATTGCATCTCTTTTTAATTCTGAAAGCAGCTTTTGATATTTATATCTGATTCTTTTGTAAGTATGGATCATTTGAAGAATACAGCAGATTTTTTTGATTCATTGCAGCATTATAACTGATGATAATAAATGCATCTTTTTGAGTATTGCCTTCCGATCTGGCTTCCATGATTTCCGTTAACTGTCCACCTGCCCTAGGAACAAGGGTTGGAAGGTACAATTCCAAAACTGTGATATTGCAGGGAACAGTTGATGTCCTTCCATTTCACTGTTGCAGTATTCCTTGCAATAGGTAATCCCTTGCCACTGTTGCAGTATTCGTTGCAATAGGTAATCCCTTGCCAAGGGCAGCCAGATGTCCGGCCAGTATATCAAAGCCTTTGGGTTGCCTAAGGTATGCCGTACATCACATTTACACTCCCAACATATAGCATAGGACATAAAGGTAACTTCGGACATACCATCCTCAGAACTTTTGCCACCAGTCCAAATGACATTGCTTGATCGTCTGAAATCCTGCTTCATTGCTGGTTCACCAAGCCATTTCAGTTAAGTGCCCCATTGGGGTTTTTGCTCTTATCTTCTTTCTTTCCTTTGTTGCTTGTGGAATTTCATGTCACCCAGAAAGAGCAATTTCCAGTGTGGAAGACAGATTCCCAGTAAAGACCTTCATGAGCAGTGCTTATTTTGTGTCTCTGCTTCCCACGACCATAATCCTGTTCCATTTGTCAGGCTTTCCTCCTGAAGACTCTCCATATTTGGCTTTTCTCTTTGACCCTGTATTTAGTGAAAAAAAAGTCTTAGGTTTTTAGTGAAAAACACTGTGGAAGAAACTTCCCACTCTGACGATCAGCCGTCCGTGAATGAGAAGGCTAAGAAGTCTAGGTCTGATTCTTCCTCTGTACCACCTCCGCCTGATGTCTTGTCTGAGGCTAAAGAAAGCCCGGAGGATCACCTGGCTCTATTGGATTCCTCTACTGTGACAGCTTCAGAGGCTGGCATGGATCTGACCTCACGCTTTTCCTGGAGACTTTGCAGATGTCCGCTTTGGATGTTCAGGCAGAGCTGCATTTGATTATTACTGAAGGGCCTAGGGGTGTTCCCAGACCTTGGTTAGAGAGGAAGTTCTGACTATGATTGTGGAATGTTGTCCGATGTCTGAGCTTTCTAAGTTTTATAGGGCAAACAATCCCATCTCCTACTCCTAAGGACCCTCAGAGTGAGTGGCAGAATTTCACTCTGGATTTGTTTTATGCCCTTATGGCTTTGAAACCTCCTCAAGGAGTTTCTGTTACTGCTCTACCTTGGTCCTCCACTCCTCTTAAAAGGCCTAGGGAACAGGTGGATTCAGATGAGGAATGCCTTGCTTATTCATCCGATACACCTTCTCCTTTAGATTATGGTTCTGAGGAGGAGTTGTCCACTAGTCCTGATAGCCCGTTTTAGGAGATTTCCTTTGGGGATACAATTTCCAGAATGATGGAATTTTTTTAAATGGGATTGTGCCCAGGTTTCTGAAGTGCAGAAGAGGTATTACTAGCTTCTGCAAATGGACTGTCCCGGACCTTCTGCTGTCCTTCCTGTTTTGACTCTTGTTGGATGGGTGCCTTGTCTACTCATGTCAGGCTCCAGACTCCTAGCCCACTGCTCCCAAAAAACAGGTTTGATAGGGTGCCTGAGGATTACAAATTCCTATATAGATGCCTTCAGATGACCCTTTGGTGGTGTCTGTGGCATCTGGTAAGTCATCTCATTTGCTGCCCTCTACAAAGCTGCTCGCTTCTGATAGACAGTAGGACAATGAAAAGACTAGGTAAGAAGGGTTTATATCTTTGCTACCTTGGCTTTTAGGGCTGTGAATTATCGGACCCATATGTCCAGATATATTTTGGCTGTTCTTTCTCAGGCTTGTCAGGTAATTTCTGACTTTCCAGATTCTAAATGGAAAACTTCTGCTCTGTGTTTGTTAGAGACTTTTCAGGTGGCTTGCCATTCTAATAAGTGTAGTTATGATGCAGCAGGTACTTCATCCAGAGCTGCTGCTGTTGGTTCTGTAATGAGAGGATATTCCAGGCTTAGGCTTCAAACTTTGTCTGATGAATTCAAGACTAAGTTGATGGATGCTCCCCTGGATAACAAACCCTTGTTTGGTGCAGCTGCTGCTGATTTGGTGAAGTCTCTTCAAGGTAAGGGCAAGGCTTTACAGGAACTTAAACATTTTGTTTTTCTCTCCTGTGCCTAAATTTCAAAGAAATTACCCTAATAAGCCAGCCTTTATTTGTAGACTGTCTTTTCCTCCGCCCAAGGGTAAAAGGGGGGGGGGGGGATAAAAGGGCTCTTCCTGCTAAAGCTACCCAGACTCCAGTGACAGAAATCTCCCTTTCCTGACAAACCAGGTACTGTCTGACTGTCCTGTTCTTCTCACCCCCATTCCTCTTTATCATCTTTCCCTCTCCCTTCCAGTTAGGTTAAAGATTACTCAGGATTCCTGGGTTTTGTCTGTCATCCACCTGGGGTATTACATGGTCTAGAAATCTTTTCCCCCTTTCATGGGCATTCCTCATCCACATTAAGAACAGTTGGTTTTCTTTCCATGGGATGCTTCAGTATCTTTTGACTCAAGGAACAGTTTAGGAAGTTCCAGCTTCTCAAAGGGGGAAGGAGTTATACTCTAGATTGTATTTGGTTCCCAGGAAAGAGGGTACTTAAAGACCCATTCTGGACCTCTCCTATTTAAGCACCTTTCTGAAGGTCCCTTCCTTTCGGATGTTGTCCCTTTGGTCTTTGTTCCCTCTGCTGCTTCCTTAAGCTTTTCTAGAGTCTCTGGATCTCAAGGATGCTAATCTTCACATTCCTATTCATCCCCTTTTCAGGAACTTTATATGTTTCTCTTTTGCTTCCTGGCATGGTCAGTTTTCTGCTTTGCCCTTTGGCCTTTGTACTGCCCCAAGGGTATTCACCAAATGCCTCACTCCTGTGATTGCTTTTTGCAGGCTAAGGGGGATACTAGTCTTTACCTACTTAGACGATCTCCTGCTTCAGGCATCCTCTCCAGAGATTCTACTGTAGCATCTTCACTTTGCCATTTCCATCTTAGAAAGCCTGGGACTCACTGGAAATTTCAAAAGTCCTTTCTGACTCCTTCACAGGATCATATATGTCTGGGGTGCAGGATGCAGACTGTTCCAGTGCTCGCATCTCTGCCTCCTCCCAAGGCCTTGACTCTCATTTCTTTCTTTTCAATCCTTTCTTCCTCTGGCCTTTATTACAGCCAGGGAGTTTGAGAGCTCTAGGTTTTATGGCCTCCAACATTTCCTGTGCTCCCTTTTATCAGCTCCACATGAGAAAGTTTCTAAAGTCAGTTTGGATTTAGCATTCTCATTCCTTGGAAGACTTTCCTCTTCTTCCATGCCTCAAGCTGGAATTTCAGTGGTGGATTCAACAACTGACTCTCAATTCAGGGCTCCCCTTTCAATCCCATTTTCCCTCTCAGGAGCTGTTCACAGATGCTTCAGACATGGGATGGGGAGCATCCTTCGGCTCTTTAAAGGTGCAGGGTCTTTGGTCACCTCAACAAAGAGAAGCCCACGTCAGTGTCAGAGATTAGACCTTTTCTGCTGTCTCTTCAAGCATTTCACCCTATATTCTCCCTAGGGCCTCTCAAGATGTTTGCAGACAACACTACAGTGATGTGGTATGTCAAAAAGGAAGGGGAGGATGAGATGTTACCTCCTATGCCGGTTGGTTCCTCTAGTGTGGGACCTAGCTATCTAGTATTGTGTGACTTTTCAAGCAGTTTATTTTCCCTCATTTCAGATCATTGTGGTAGACTCTCTGAGCAGGTCCATAACACAGTCCCACAAGTGGATGCGTTTCTGGACATTGTCCACCAGTGGGGTACTCCTCAAGTAGATTTCTTTGCCTCCCCTGTGAACAGACAATTTACTATTTTTTTTTTGTTCCATAGTCCCAGGTTCTCTGGTCTGGAAGATGGATGTCCTCTCATTTTTCCTGGGAGGGGATGTTTCCTTTATGCCCCCCCCCTCATTCCAAAAGTCCTGTTTAAAATACAACAGGATGCTCCCAAAAACTTGCTGGTGATTCCCTTTTTGCCCAAACAGCATTGATTCCCCTTCTGCATTTAGCCAAGGGCAGTCATCACAAATTAACTCACAGGGTGGAGCTACTCACAAGACAAGGGATCTCTCATCCATCCTCACCTGTCCACTCTTCAACTGACATTGTGGGTGATAGTATTTTGATTCCATGCAGACACCTTTTTTACGAGGATGTGCTTGGGGTCCTTCAGAAGGTCAGGAAGCCTGCAAATAGGAAATCCTACTTATCCAAATGGAAGAGGTTTTCTGTTTGGTGTCATACTTGTAACTTGGGCCTACTTTTCTTGGATGTTCCTTTGGTTCTGGCTTATTTGTGTGAATTGCTCAGTGTTGGGTTGGCTTAGTCTTCTGTTAAGGCCCACTTGGTTATTTCTGCTTATCTGTGTTTATCTTCCCCTGTAGCTTCTAGATTTGAGGCTAAGCAGTTTCTTAAGTGTTCCTCATTTTAGACCTCCCAGGAAGCCTGCTCCTCCTCCCTGGGATCTTAATTTTGTTTGGGAGAAATTGACCCAGGCTCCTTTTGAGCCTGCAGCTACAGCTTCCTTGCAGCATTATTCTTGGAAGACTGTTCTTTTGTTGGTCCTAACCTCTGCTATATGGATGTCTGAGCTTCAAGCCCTTATGGCTTGTCCCTTCGTACTTATCCTTCGTTTATGCCCAGAATGGTGATTGAGTTGTCTCTTAGTCTATTCATTTTCCCACTTTTGTCCCTTCTCTGCAATCTGCTAGTGAGAAGGTTCTGCATACTTTAGATATGCATAGACTATTTTATTTGGATAAGACTTAAGGCTTTTTGTAAATCTGATGAGCTTTTTGTTTCTTTTCATCCTAGGTCTTTAGGGTTGGCTGTTTCCAAGCAGACCATTTCTTCTTGGATATGTAAAGCCATTTCTTTTTGTTATTCCTTTCATGGCAAGAGCCTTTCTTCTTCTGCTAAGGCTCATTCTGCTAGGGCTGTGGTTTCTTGTGGTGCTTTTTCCAAGAGTTTGGATGCTAACTCTATTCTTGAGGCAGCTGCCTGGACTTCTGTACATACATTTACCAAGCACTATAAGTTGGGTGTGATATCCAGAGCTAGAGTTGGCTTTGCTAAGGTCATTTTTCTCAAGTTCCTAGGGAGCTGTGCTGGTCCTTCCTCCTTCCATTCTTCCTGAGCTTTTGCATTCTCCCTATTGTAAGGAATATGGTAACAGTGAAATGGAAGAACATAGTGCAGTTGTCTATAATGGTAGATGTCCTTCTGTTCATTGTTGCAGTATTCCCTTCTTTTCTCCTCCCTCTGGTTCTTTTCTTCTTGGGATGTACTTGTTACATCTCTACTCCTTTGACTGGCATTCCTACTGGGGCTCTGATTCCTGAGGATGTGCGTCTGGATGTCATCTTTATGCCCTACGCTATATATGGGAAGTGTGTGTGTGATGTACAGCATACCTTAGGCAACCTAATAGCTTTGGTACACTTGCCAGATATCGGGCTGCCCTTGGATGGGGATTCCTTATTGTAATGTTTACTGCAGCAGTGAAGACAAGGACATCTACCATTATGGTAAGTTGTTACACAGCTGTACTTTTTTGCCATGCACGGATTGGCACCATTATCCACAACCCAAGTTTTCATTAATACGAGTGCAGCTGGTACGGTTTCACATACAGACTCCATCCCCAATGTGGACTTGTTTTGATACCCTACATAGTTTTGGCCTGGCAGCTTCAGGTCCACATTGGGGGGGGGGGGGGGTAAGGGTGATAGCAAGCAGTGCAGAGCACCTTCCCATTAAGTGACAAGAGGGCACTTTGTGCTGCCCTTTGGCACCCAGATTGAGCCAGTGTAAATTTGATTGAAAAGATGCAGAGCACCATTTCACATTCATGATTGTTCTTTGCTTTTAATATTTCAATACAGGAGGAGAAAGCTAAGGCATACAAGAAGGAAAAGCTCAAGGAGAAAAAGAGGAAAGCAGAGGAAGAGCTGATGTTCGAGGATGATGATGATATGGCTGCTGTGATGGGATTTTCAGGTTTTGGTACCTCAAAGAAAAACCACTGAAAGGCTTTTGCTCTTCTCTTCTCTCCACATTCTTAAAGGATTTGCTTTTTATAACAAACATGACTTCAGTAAGGACCTGCGTAATGCACTGGATAGTATTGAATCTGTCTGATGACAGATGTGTACAAAAACTATGAAACACCAACCATTTTGTGATAGATGGGTACATCTGAGAATCGCTATCAGTCTTGGGACCTCTACTTTGCTTTTTTCCCCCATCCAGATGAAGTGTTTTTCTTATTTAATTATATGTAGGTCTTTCAAAATTTTTATTAGTAAGTCTGTTTTTTTCTGGAACACCACTGCTCTTAAGTGACTTTCCTTCCTGTAGAAGCACGGATGTGTGCTGTGTTAATGCTTCTGAATGGGACTGCAGGTTGATATTTCTTTTAATAAAATGAATTTTCTGAATTCTGAACAAGTTTACATACATGATGCACATTTCCATCTATTTGTATAGTACATGAAATTTGCTCAGAACCCTTTATGTGGACTGATGGTCCTACTCTGTTTATAGAAATACCTTTTTGTGGATGCATTTTGCTGATTGTTGTGGATCAAACTCACTTTACCACTTTGCAGCTAGGTCTACTCTTGTTCCAGCAATATTTTATCCTTTATTCCTAAGACCAAATCACCTTCACTGATTGACTTTCATAGTGAGTTACTTAGAAATGAGACAGTGCACCAGAATAGATGTGGCAGAGAGGTGATTTCCAGCACATTGTGCTGTAGTTGCATATGCTTGTCCATATAGAGGAAAGGACACTGTGATTATCCCTTCCAGCTATGTGCGAAAGCTGCAGAAGAACACAGGGCAGCTTATTCTAAGGGTAGATGTAATAAATTCTTTTGAGATGGAAAACACCTGACTTGAGTCTATTACTAGTTCTGAAATGTGACCATTAATCATTGGTGATCCACTATGCCAGGCATTTGTCATCACTTACGTAGTACTACCACTGCAAAGAGTGAAGTCCCCATAATGATTAGTCATCCTTTGTACTGGCATCTGGGTCCAAGTTTGAAGTCAGATTTGCCAAGTTAGAGGTGGAGGGCTTTACACCTTTAGCTTTTCTGTGCAGTCACTTTAATTGTCAAAAAAGTCATCTCCACCTCCTCAGAAAAGTATGATGTTCATCGTGTTTCACTGTTGCAGTCATTACACTTGGGTTATCCTGCTGGCAGGCGACCCGCAGTCGGCCCGAGTTCCAAAGTCTTGGTCCGGCGTCAGTTGCTGTCGCCTCTTCCCTGACGTCAGTGTGCCAGGGGTATAAAAGATGCAGCCGACGCCATTTTCTTCAGTCTTTCTTGCCGCGGGGTGCCCGAAGCAAAAGCAGTTCACAAGTGCCAGTCAGCCGACTGCTGAGATTTTCAAAATTGAGTTTCAGAACCGAAGTCTTCAATAAAGCTAAGTACCCCGTTGGGGAAACTTTTTCATGCTCCAGACCGATGTCAGTAAAAGTTAGTAATTGTATTTCTTGGGGGAAGCAAATACCTCATAAGGACTTTCACTTTTACTGTATTCCTTGCCTAGGCCCTGACCACGATGTTACCAGTTGTCAGTTTTGTGCTAGATTCAATAAACGCACTATTAAACGTCGGTTTGATTTTGCTTTACATTACTTTGGCCGAAGGTTTAATTACATAATGCCGTCGGAACAACCGACGACTGGAATATATAAAAAAACGCAAAGACAAAGAAAAGGACAGGCATCCAAGGTCCAAAACCGACAACAAAGCCTCTTCTAGGCCAGTCACCGGTTCGCCAGTTCTCAGTGAGGCGCTTTCATAGCCCCTGACACCCACTACCTCAGAGCCACAGGTCATAACCGACAGCCATGTGGGAGACACCGAGGCCTGTGGAAACTCAAAGTATTGGGCCTATGGAAACTATTCCCTCAGATTGGTCTGGAGCCGCTGAGCAGGCACCGGCTTCTGAGGGTGTTTTCAGACCTTCACAGCTTACAATTAAGCCCACTACAGCAGCAAAGGCAAAGTCAAAAACACCATTTAAGACGAGGAAACATCATCCATGCCAAAGAAACAGATGCTTAATCAGGGGTTCCCATCCCCCTCCTGACAAAAGTCCTAGGCAAGACACTGACTATGATTCCTCTGATTCCTCTTCTGTTCAGGGATATTCTGTCCCTCCCTATGAGGACTCTGATGCAGAAGAGTCTATACCTTCAGCCTCCCCGCCTGAGGATTATTCTTTTGGGGAAACCCTGCACACCATGAGGGAGCATTTCCATTGGGAGAGCCAGGATTATTCAGAATCCAAGAAAAGGCTCAGAGACTTTATTTTATTGCCTCAGCACAGGCCCCTGGCTATCCCCCCTGTGCTGGATATTGTGGATGGTGTTTTTTTCTGAATCCAGTCTGTCCCCTGATTCTTTACCTCCTGCACCAGTCAAGCCAGACAGGTACTACAGGGTCCCTGACTCTCATAAATTTCTTTACAAAAACCCCGCTGCAGACCCAGAAACAATTTCTCAAGGTCCTAAAGGGGTTAAGGCTTCCAGTGCTAAAAATCCTGTCCCCTCGGATAGGGATTCCAGAGCACTGGACAGATGGAGGAAAAAAGTTTACACTTCTGCTACTTTAGCTGTAAGGGCTTTAATCTGCCAGTTTCACATGCTAAAATATCAACAGTACCTCATGTCATTGTTAAAACAGAAAATGGTTTCAAATTCAGAAAGTCCTGACAGTAAGGAAATGCAGGATTTATTGCATGCAGTTGAACAAGTGGGAAAGCATACTCTGCAATGTGGTTTTGATTCATAAGAGGCTTCTTGTAGAGCAGCAGTTACATTATTCAAAGGCATGCTTGGTTGAAAGAACAAAGTTTACCTGATCATGTTAAAGTAAAATTATTGGATGCTCCACTACAGCATAATACTTTGTTTGGTGTTAAGGCAGAAGAGGTGTTAAAGAAAATGGAAGATAAAGCAAAATCAATGCAGACAATGAAAGGTTTCTTACAGGTTCAACCATGTAGATTTAGCAGAAACTGGCCTTCAAAAAATTGGTCCTTTCCAGTGTCAGACAGGCCACAGAGAGGCAGATACAGACAATGAAGAGGCAGATCTCAGCCCCAAGGCTCCTACAGACCTAAACAATGGGTGCTTCAGCCCCCACAGGAGGGGAAGATAAATCACAACCTTATAGGAAATGGTCCCAATGACTTCCTTCTACAAATGCCAAGCACTTACCTTTTGACAGCACCCCTAGGGGGAAAGGTAGCACTTTAATCAAAAAATTGGCACATGATCACCCAGGACCAATGGGTGCTGAATATTGTTTCTCAGGGTTACAGGTTCCACTTCCACACGCTTCCAAAATGAAAGGGTATGCCAGACCTGCCACAAAACCAATGGGCAGAGGCACAAAAACAGATTGCTGCTCTTATGGACATGGGAGCTATTCAAAAAGTTCCACAGCAAGAACAGGGACAAGGATTTTACTCAAGACTTTTCTTAGTACCCAGAAAGGACAAAGCCTGGAGACCAATACTGGACCTGTCAATCCTAAGTACTTTCCTGGATGTTCCAAAATTCAAAATGTTAACACTACAACAACTTCTGCCCATGCTGGGCAAGAAGGCTTGGCTAGTTACTTTGGACCTCAAGGAGGCATACCTGCATGTCCCAATCAGACAATCTTGCAGAAGATACCTCAGATTCATAGCAGGCTCAATGCATTACCAATTCTCTGCACTGCCCTTTGGATTATCTACTGCGCACAAAATGCCTGGCACCAGTAATTGCATTTTGCAGACAAAAAGGAATTCAAATATATCCCTACTTGGACGACTGCCTTATTCAAGCAGAGAGCAAGGACATTCTTCTAAAGCATCTGGCATTTGTAAAAAGATTACTAATTTGCCTAGGTACACAGTAAACGAAAATAAATCAAAACTAGTGCCCTCTCAAGAGATAATGTTCCTGGGTGCAAGCTTAAATACAACTACCCAGATGGCTTATCTCACACCAGACAAACAAAGGCAACTGACTCATTACTTTCAAATGATGGCAACAATAACCCAGCTCCCTGCAAGAAAAATTCTGCAGGCCCTGAGCTTCATGGCATCCTGCATTCTACTAATTCCGTAAGCAAAACTCCATATGAGGAAACTACAATGGTATCTAAAAAGTGTTTGGACTCAGCATTGTCACAGCCTGGAGACAATCATTACTTTAATTCCCTGCCTACAACAGGAGTTTCGATGGTGGTCCCAGGCCTGTCACCACATCAAGGGACAGCTTTTCACCTTACCCACAGCCGGGCAGACAACAACGGATGCATCGGATTATGCCTGGGGGGCACATATGGCATGAAAATGTATTCAGGGCACGTGGCCCAAGGAACAAATGCATCTTCACATCAATCAGATAATGTAGCCACACAGACTGCACCTCTCTCTAAATCTGTTATGGATGTCATTTTAGAAGCCAGGAGGCCCAGCACTAGGAAATCTTATGCAGAAAAATGGAAGAGATTATGTGCTTGGAACCAGGCTCAAGGGCTCGAACCACTTGTCCCTAATATACCTCAGATTTTACAATACCTAACTGAGATGCTGGACAAAGGCTTATCTTTTTCATCTATTAAAATCCATGCATCTGCCATTTCAGCCCATTACAATACGGAACCTCCTATTTTTTCACATCCTCTACTACGACAATACCTCAGAGGGGCAAAAAATATAAGGCCCCCAAGGAGAGCACCAGTACCAACTTGGGACCTCAGTTTTGTTTTAGAAAAACTCACACTGCCTCCTTTTGAACCAGCCAGCACAGCTGATCTAAAATTCTTATCATGGAAAACTGCTCTGCTCCTAGCTATAACTTCAGCAAGAAGAATCTCAGAGTTACAGGAATTAATGGCTGGGGAACCTTTCCTCATTTTTCATCAGGACAGGGTTTCTCTAAGGACAAACCCAACATTCATGCCAAAAGTGGTCTCCAATATGGCTCTAAACCAAACCATTCATTTACCTACTTTTTACCCAAATCCCCAGAATAAAGGTGAGAGACTTCTGCACGCTTTGGATTTACAGACAGCTACGATTCTACTTGGACAAAACAAAAGCTTTCAGAAAAACTGAGCAACTGTTTGTAGCCTATGCTGCAGGATCACAAGGAAAGCCTATTACAAAGCAGACAGTCTCAAAATGGATAGGACACTGCATCCGCTTCTGTTATGCACAACATGACAAATCAGTGCGTAAGGGCATCAGACCTCATTCTACCAGAGCAGCAGCCACTTCAGCAGCTTTCCTCAGAGGAGTACCAACCAAAGACATTTTAGAAGCTGCAACCTGGAGCTCAGTGCACACTTTCACCAAGCACTACCACTTACTCCCTACTCTAAATCCAGAGCAGGCTTTGCCACTGCAGTTCTGCAGGACCTGATAGCCTCTCCAAATCCAATTTACACCCAGCCGCCCAACCTCAGCTTTGGGATTCTACCCAAGTGTAATGACTGCAACAGTGAAACACGATGAACATAGTACAGTTGTGTACCTACCATAAATGTAGATGTTAGAGTGTATTCACTGTTGCAGTCCAGGTTACCCACCCACCATCCCCCTTTTTTCATTGCTGGAACTTTTCTGTACTTCTCATCTCTATACAACCTATGTGGTGTATTTGCTTGTAGATGAAGGAAATGTTTATAGTAATATATGCATGTATTTGGGAATAATTTTAGCTTTTCAGTCTTCCTATCTTGGGGGCACCTGACGTCTGGGGCAAGAATAACTGAAGAAAATGGCGTCAGTTGCATCTTTTATACCCCTGGCGCACTGACGTCAGGGAAGAGGCGACAGCAACCAACGCCGGACCAAGACTTTGGAACTCGGGCTGACTGCGGGTCACCTGCCAGCAGGATAACCCAAGTGTAACAACTGCAACAGTGAATACACTCTGACATCTACATTTATGGTAGGTACACAACTGTACTTTTTAAATGTCACATGTGAGTAGACTGTAAAGATGCCTAAAAGGTATGTACTTTGAGATCAGTAATGCAGAGAAATTTACTGTGGTGGCTGTAGCCACCATATACAGGTCTTACATTTAGTACTTTATTTTAAAAGTAAGTTGAAATGCAGGTGTAAACTGCACATTTCAAAGGTTGGGGATGCACCACCTGTGCAGAGTTTAGATTTGTGTTTTCACATGATAAATATTGTGTAGCACAACAAAATGCATTTCATTTTATTTTTGCTCTCACACCAAAATTTATTGGAATGTGAATGTGTCAGCTGTTTAATAACACTTTCTACGAATCTCAATACAGCAAAACAAATTTATTGAAAGTGACTTTCTATCAACTTGGAGTTTATTTCCATTTGTAAACCAGGTAACTGAACTGGTCCTAAGGACCTTTTTGGTTAGAGCTTGAGCTGTTAAGGCAAAATAATAGCAAGTGAGAAACACAGAATGAGACTGATGTAATGCACAAGGAAATGTAGTTATTCTAACAAATGTAAATGTGTGCCACCTAAGTTGTAACAATGATTGCAGTTCTGTCTTTAATACAGTTCATGCAAATAAAAAAATAAGGCAGTCACCACCACGCTGAAGATAAAATAGTTAACACTTTAATTAAAAATGCAAATAAAACAATATCATAAGCGCTTTCGGGTAGATCCCTTCATCAGATGATAAACTTACTAAAATACGCTATATCATTTATAACACATCATATCCAGTCAGAATCAATAATTTACCCTCCTTTCTACCAAAGCTGATTTTAAAGGGACCACATCATTCAAACCTGGGGCTTTATCGGCTCCCAGTCTAAGAATACATTGCATCTCCTTATATTCAGGTTAATTTTTCAAGTCCCCCATTCATTGGCCTTTATTCACAACACAAATAACCATAAAAGCAAACACATGATCTTTGTGCAATACTGTGTGTTTATGCAATGCATTCTGCTCTTTCCCTAACCTTCTGTCAAATAAATGTTTAAAAAACTATCTTTAAGCCTGCAATTGGTTTTACCCACATATGTGGTACATTGTTGACAATTAGAATGTAGACAACATTTTGAGTATTACAATCAGCATATGCATTCAGGAAATAGGTCTTATTTGTCGTGGAGTGGGAGAAACAATTACTTTGCATAATATGCATGCATGCTTTGCAGTGCTGACATGAAAATGTGCCCTTTTTCTTAGTACTATAGCCTCTGCAACTAATTTGAAAAGGTTCATGACATAAAATGTCTTTCAAATTTTTATTCCTTTTAAAAATAAACCTGGGTTGTGTCCCTACAATTTTGGTTATATTTTCATCTGTCAGTAAAATCCTCCAGTTGTTCCTGATAATATTACATATACCACCTATGTCACTGCTGTAAGTTAAGTCATCTGCATCCCTCTGTTACCATTATTCACTTGAACACCAGCACTATTAAGTTGTTCCGTTCCCCTATATCTCCTGTATATGTTACTATTTTTTAATTCTTTTTCTAGCAGTCTGTTGGTGTAACCCGTCTTGATAATTATTTTTTAACAAATTTAGAGTTCTCATTGGTACATATTCTGGATATTCTACAAATTTTTCGCTTAACTATATTTTGAATACATAAATACATATCTGGGATGCATGATATCAAAACTGAGCAAGCTATTAGACCAACATGGTTTCCTGTAAAGTGATCTCTACTTTTCCATCCATTTTCCTAGAAATGAGGACATCTAAATATTCTGTGCTAGTACTAGAATAATTTAAGGAAAACCTAAAAAAAACTTGTGGTCGATTCCAAGTATATAACAAACGATTTTAATTGAGTGGTGGTGCCACTCCACAAGAAAAAGACATTATCTACAAATCTGTTATAAAACAGTAATTTGTCTTTCCAGTCATGCTCGGTATCAAATATTGCCATATCCTCCCAATACGCCAGAACCAGATAGGCGTAGGTATTGGCGCAGGGAGTCCCCATTGCTATACCTTGTTTTTAACAGTAATAATGTGTCTAGCTGAGAAAGACATTGTTCTCCAACACTAGTTTTAATAGAGAACATATGCAAATGTTCTCATCTATGTGTATATTGGTTTTTCTATTTTAATATTTCACCTATGGCTGTGGCACAATACTGATCATCTATAACTGTGAACACATTTTTTACATCCAGGGTAACAAACATATAGGAATTTACATTAGGTTCCCTTAAAAATATACCTAATGACTGCATAAAGGTGGTGGTGTCTTTTAAGATTCTAGGGAAATCCTGCTTGACTGGTCTAAGGGTACATTCTACCCAGATGGCGATATTTTCTGTTACCCATCCCTTACCTGATACAATAGGACTAAGGGGTGGTGCCTTTGGATCCTTGTGAATTTTGAGCAAAGCTTTAAAAACCGGGATGGTAGGATGTTTTTTTCCATGTTTTGCAATGACATATGTACTCCTTGGATATAAGAATTAACCATTACCGGAGACAGCTGGAGGAAAGTCTGTCCATCCGCTAACATCAAAGCCATTTGAGTGTTATAAATTTCTTTGCTAAGTACAGCAACAGCACCACCCTTGGTGGATTTGATGACCGTCTCAGTTATTTCTTAGCTCAAGCAGTGCTTCTCTATGTTGTTGATCCAAGTTAAAAAAAACATGGATCTATGTGTGTCCTGTAAATATTGTTCAGTCTCTCGCTCACATGATCTAACAAACATTAATAATGTAGGGCTCAAAACTGGTGAGAAAGAGCTAGGTCATTTTAACAAGGAGGGTGTTTAAGCTCCATTTGTATCTTTATACATCTGTTTAATAATGACATTATGTGCAAAATACATCAATTCTGATATTAAAGTACAGAAATCAGTGCTTGTACTGGGTACAAAGTTTAAACCCTTACTTAGTACAGATAATTGTGATTTAGAAAGTTGACTACCTGATGTATTATGAACATTACAAACATTGTCAGTCAATTTGAAGTTAGTCGTCTCTTGTGGTCCATCTCCACCTGATGTGAAAAGCTCCTCTTGCAGGAATTCTTCTTCTTCTTCTTCTTTACCGGTAACGTGAAAAAAGAAGGCATGGAAGAAGTGGATGCGGTCACACTGGTAGCATATTTGGGTTTGGCTCCCAATGTACTGAAGTCCAGCTTATCGCTTCGAGACTCTACCGCATTACCCGTTGTCGTAGTCACATTGTTGTGAAAAGTTTCCCCTTCTGTTACTGAATTAGTAACAATGCAAGATGTTATCTATGTATCCCCCATACTGGATAAAATCAGTTTTGATAGCATGCATCCCAGATATGTATTTTAAAATATAGTTAAGGGACAAATTTGTAGAATATCCAGAATATGTACCAATGAAAACTCATCTCGCCAGGAATTAAATGTTAAAAAATAATTTTCAAGACTGGTTACACCAATAGACTGCTAGAAAAAGAATTAAAAAATAGTAACACATACAGGAGATATAGGGGAACAGAACAACTTAATAGTGCTGGTGCTCAAGTGAATAATGGCAATAGATGGATGCAGATGAATTTAACTTACGGCAGTGGTATAGGTGGTATATGTAATACTATCAGGAACAACTGGAGGATTTTACTGACAGATGAAAATATAACCAAAATTGTAGGGACACAACCCAGGTGTATTTTTAAAAGGAATAAAAATTTTGAAAGACATTTTATGTCATGAACCTTTTTAAATTAGTTGCAGAGGCTATAGTACTAAGAAAAAGGGCACATTTTCATGTCAGCACTGTAAAGCCTGCATGCATATTATACAAAGTAATTGTTTCTCCCACCCCAGGACAAATAAGACCCATTTCCTGAATGCATATGCTGATTGTAGTACTCAAAATGTTGTCTACATTGCTAATTGTCAAAAACGTGCCGCATATTATGTGGATAAAACCAATTGCAGGCTTAAAGATAGGATTTTTAAACATTTATCTGACATAAGGTTAGGGAAAGAGCAGAATGCGTTGTTTAAACACATAGCATTGCACAAATATGTTTGTTTTTGTGGTTATTTGTGTTGTAAATAAAGGCTAACGAATGGGGGACTTGAAAAATGAAACTGAATATAAGGAGATGCAATGGATTCTTAGACTGGGAGCCGATGAAGCCCCAGATTTGAATGATCTGGTCCCTTTAAAACCAGCTTTGGTAAAAAGGAGGGCAAATTATTGATTCTGATTGGATATGATGTATTATAAATGATGTAGCATATTTTAGTAAGTTTATCATCTGATGAAGGATGTCTACCTGAAAGCGCTTTTGATATTGTTTTATTTGCGGTTTTAAATAGTGTTAACTATTTTATCTTCGGTGTGGTGGTGACTGCCTTATTTCTTGATTTGCTTGTTCTTGGATTTTCAGGCAGCACTTTTGGTGGAGAAGGCCATTATTTATCTTTTACCTTAATGCAGTTTATATCAGTTAGTGAGCATAGACTAAGGAACAGTACTAGGCATCCAATCACAGAGACCAAAAAATGCCTAGCCATGTATGCCATGAAGCAGGAAAACATTAAATCTCTTCACCCTTTTCAAGCACGTAATAGTGTTCACCTCTCAAATCCAGCAGAGCCAAACATAACTGTGCTGGAAGTTTGTGTCTACCCATCCAATCATCAAGACTAGCCTTAAAAGTAGACAAAGTAGTATGCTGCTTGACCTGTAGTAGTAACTTTATCATATAGACCGGGAATAAATACATTGAGTTAGGAACCTACCCCTCCAGTGAGTCTTGTTTATTTTTTGATGTAGATTTAGGTCTTTAGTGTGGATGGTTGATGGTTTTGTGAAGAAATAGGAGGTCAATTAGATTTGGATCAGTCATGGTTTGGAAAGTGAGATATGGGTTACTTTGGTGTGGTCGATTAAACTACTGAGTATAAGAAGAGTTGTGATAATTTGTTGGGAAAATTGAAGGATTTAAGGCCTTTAATTTGCTTGGTTAAAAATCTTTGGACCTTTACAGTTGAGCAGTATGCTTGGATTTGTACATACCAAGTTGGTGGGGGGGGGGGGTTGTATTTGATTATGGTTTTAATCAGAGAAGACTATACAGTAAGATGATTTCTATGGATTTTGAAAATATTGAAAATGAACTGGATCAGATACAAGACTTTCCTGATTACGATGGAAATGTAGTGATCAAATTAAGAACTTTTTTTAATGGAGCAGTGTAAACATATAATGAGTAGTAACATTTTAAAATGTTTGTTCTTTTCTCCGCAGTTGGTGAACATGAAGTTGGTATAGTATATTAAGTATGCGTGGGGTGGTCATTTAGGTTTCTGAAAGTGGTTTTCAGTTCACTTGGAGAAATATTGATTGTACGTTTATCACCAGGCTTAAAAATTAGCAGTAGTTTGGTATTATGAAGACTTCTTACAGCCTGCATACTAGCTTGTTGCGCAATTCTGTAAGCTTCCCCAATGAACATCATTCAGACCAACAAAGCACGCTGTTCTTTCTTGAAGATAAAATTTTTGTTTAAAAGGGAGAAATAAATTCTTGCTATGGTAGCATTACCTAACTGTGGTAGTGCCATTGCATCTGTCTGTCTACACAAGCACATATTTCTGAAAATCCATTCATTTTTGTACTCCATCCTATAAAATGATGTGGGTATCGATAAAAAGTTTATAAATCAGTTTCACAGGAGGTTACTATGCTATTGGCCCTAGGGCCTTTATAAGCCTAGCCATGTCATACCCTCGTTCCCTTATTGACCAAGTTGTATGGTCTATATTTGCAGTGCGAGTCTATGATCAGCACTGACTGCCCTTATCTTTGAAGGATATGGGTGACACCCCAGGGTAAATTTACAGTCTCCCATCCAGTTGTCTAAGTTACGCTTAAATAGGGTCATTGAGGAGCTATGTTTACGTAACTTGGGACTTTGTTCCAGAGGAGTGGCAGGTGGCAATCTCTGAGAGATGTATCTGTCTCTGCAGCATGTCCTGTTAACGTCGCAGGCTAGGTTCAGATCCCTAGAACAAGTGAATCTTGTCCTATTTGACTTACAGATGTGCAGCATTTCCATTAGGGCAGAGTCCGGGACTGCTCTGTAGGCCAGGCACAAGTCGCAGCAGCCTATAAAATGCAGAGGACAGTGACAGAGCCTTCAATCTATCCATATAGGTCATGTGTTGAAGGCCCTGAATTTTCTTTGTGAGAAAACTCTGAGGTCTTTCCAGCTACTGTTGGTGTCTAGGGAGGTACGTAAAGAAGGGATTGTTGTACTCTGTTAATGGTCTGAGGGATGAGTACAGGGGAGTTGGCTCTGGATGTGATGCCCTTACTTATGAAATGTGCAACTTACAAGGCCTTCCTTACCACTGTGGACACATGGTGTTTGAAGTTAATGTTACTGTCAATCTGTGTGTTCCCAAGTCTCTTACCACAGGGTTTGAGCTAAGGGGGATACTATTAATGCTGTAATTTCCAGGGACTTTCCCTTTACTGAAAGGGATGGTGATGATGATGTAATTTTTGCATTTAGTTTAAGTATGTGACTTTGGCACCAATCATTTGTTTGTGTAAGTCCTTTTTTTCTAGTATGTCAATATCGTTGGGGAACTCTATAATTGCACCCAGTTTGCAGTCATCAGCAAACTTGGTAAGCTACAGGGTAACTGATTTCTCCTGGACTTCTGAGAAATAGAGTCCAAACAGTAGGAGGCTCAGCACAGAGCCTTGTGGTACACCACTAGTAACTGATATTCTGGTAGAGGTGGAATCCCCACCTTTGATGGTATATGTTCTGTTGGTGAACCAGTTGGCTACCCATCTAGTGACATATGGGTCATTTCCCAGCTGGGTAAGTTTCTCAGTGATGCCTGAGTGGCCAATTGTATGAAAAGCCTTGGCTAAGTCAAGGTAGGCCGTATGTACTCTTTTGCCTTCATCCAGGGCTTTGGTGACATTCTCAAAAAAAGTTCACCGGATTTAATAAACATGATCTACCCTTAACAAAGCCAGATTGAGTAAGGTCAAGAGTTTGAAGGTTACTCATGTCTTTGTTGATAAGGTCCATGATGATGTTCATCGTGCATACAGCTGCAGTAATCACAGATGGGTTTTCAGCCGTCAGGCGGTCCCTCGGTCGGCCGAATTCCAAAGTCTTGGTCCGGCGTCGGTTGTCGTCGCTTACTCTTCTGACGTCAGTGAGGCCAGAGTATATAAGACACAGCCGACGCCATGTTCTTCAGTCTTTTTTGCCGCGCGATGCCCGAAGCAGAAGCAGTTCGCAAGTGCCGGTCGGCCAGCTCCTGAATTACGAAAAAATTGGAAACCGAAGTCTTCATTAAAGCTAAGTACCCCGTTGGGGAAACTTTTCTTGCCTCAGACCGATGTCAGAAAAAGTTAATAATTGTAATTCTTGTGGGAAGCAAATACCGCATAAGGATTTCCATTCCCTCTGCATACCTTGTTTGGGCCCAGACCACGACGTCTCGGGCTGTCGCTTTTGCGCTACCTTCAATAAACGCACTATTAAGCGTTGGGCGGAGTTCGCCCAACACTACTTTGGTAAAGCTTTTGATTATAAAATGTCGTCGGACACTCCGACTACCGTTTTGTCCAAAAAACGCAAGGAAAAGGACCGACACACGAGGCCCGCGGTCCCCGCTGACACCACGCCAAAACAGGCTACACGTGGTCCGGTTCTCAGCGAGACGCCTTTGCAGTCCCTGACTACTGACAACACTCCTTTGGTGGTGTCTTCTGTACCCGAGACCGCTGGGTCCTCGGCCCTTTCCCAGACTACTACCGAAGCCCCGGCTAATGTTGAGCCTACAAATGTGGACAGGTCCACCTCCACCCATGATGTATTTAGGCCCTCATCTTCTTTTTCAATTAAGGCCTTTACTAAATCCAAAGCAGCCAGGCATCCCACGAGGCCTGTTGCACAGGGCCCATCTTCAGGACCCATGCCTAAAAAACAGATGCTAAAAATGGCTGAGGATTTAATTACTCTTATCAGAGGTTCTCAACCCCCTCCTGACAAGAGACCCAGAGTGGAGGAAGATTCTCCCTCTTCTGATCAGGGATCCATTTTATCAGACCATTCTGATGCAGAGGAACACTCTTACTCTCCTTTTGAGGATTCGGATGCAGAACAGTCCATTCCTTTGGTATCCCCTCCTGAGGATTTTTTCTTTGGGGAAACCTTGCACACCTTGAGGGAACACTTCCATTGGGAAGGCCAAGACTTTGCAGATTCCAAGAAAAGACTTAGGGAATTTCTTTGGTTACCTCAACACAGACCTCTGGCTATACCCCCTGTTTTGGACATACTGGATGATGTCTATTCGGAGGCTTGTCTTAACCCTGATTCTCTGCCTCCTGCACCAGTCAAACCTGATGGGTATTACAGAGTACCCAGCTCTCACCAATTTCTCTTCAAAAGCCATAATGCTGACCCTGAAACCATTTCACAAGGCCCCAAGGGATTGAAGGCCTCCACTGCCAAGAATCCACTTCCTGCAGAAAGGGAATCCAGATCTTTAGAAAGGTGGGGTAAAAAGGTATATACCTCGGCCACCCTAGCCATGAGGGCCTTAAACTGTCAGTTTCATATGATTAAATATCAACAGTACCTGTTATCACAATTAAGGAACAAAATGTCTCAACCTGAACAACCAGATTTAAAAGAGTTACAGGATATGATGCATAGTGCAGAGCAAGTGGGTAAACACACCTTACAATGTGGTTATGATGCCCTAGAGGCCTCCAGCAGAGCGGCTGCTACAGGATCAGTCATTCGCAGACATGCCTGGCTTAGGGAACAAAATTTGCCTGATCATGTGAAAGCTAAACTTCTAGATGCTCCTTTACAAAAGGATGTACTATTTGGTACTAATGCTGAGGAGATACTACGGAAAATGGAAGAAAAAGCCAAATCTATGCAAACTGTCAAAGCTTTCTTACAGGTCCAACCACCACGTTTTAGCAGAAATTGGCCTTCAAAAAACTGGTCCTTTCCAGCCACTGACAAGCCCCAAAGAGGTAGATACAGACGCACAAGGGGCAGAGGGCAATCACAAGGATCATATAGAGGCAGACAATGGCAAACTCCTGTACCAAGAGGTGGTGAAGACAGTGCACAACAATACAGGAAGCAAACCAATGACTCCCTCATTTCCATGCCAAGCATGCCTCAGCTGGCAGCACCTTTGGGAGGGAAACTAGCATTATTTGCAAGCAATTGGCATATTGTCACAACAGACAAATGGATACTGGACATTATAAACAGAGGCTACAAATTTCAATTTCACACTCTTCCAAAAATGAGGGGCATGCCAAACCTGCCACAAAATCAAAGGGCAGAGGCACAACTGCAAATTTCAAAGCTCATAAACATGAGAGCTATTCAAAAGGTACCTATGCACCAACAAGGTCAAGGTTTTTATTCAAGACTTTTTCTGGTACCAAGGAAAGGAACCGACTGGAGACCCATTTTGGACTTATCCATCCTAAACACATTTCTACTCGTACCAAAATTCAAGATGCTCACATTACAGCAACTTCTTTCCATGCTGGGCAAGGAGTTTTGGCTGGTAACATTGGACCTCAAGGAGGCATACCTGCATGTCCCAATCAGACAAAGCTGCAGAAGATACCTCAGATTTCTTGCAGGTTCAATCCACTATCAATTCTCTGCATTGCCCTTTGGCTTATCTACTGCGCCAAGAGTATTCACAAAGTGCCTGGCATCAGTGATTGCCTACTGCAGACTTCAAGGGATACAAATTTACCCTTATCTGGACGACTGCCTGATCCAAGCGGACAGCAAACGCATATTTCTGGAACATCTGGCATATGTGACATGGTTACTGCTTTCTCTGGGATATACAATCAACAAAGAGAAATCAAGGCTAACACCATCTCAGAAAATAACCTTCCTGGGTGCCAACTTGGACACAAACACCCAGATGGCATATCTTACGCCAGAAAAACAGGGGCAACTATCTCAGTACTTCAAAATACTAGCAAAAGTACCAGGCTTACTGCAAGGAAAATCCTGCAGGCTCTGGGATTCATGGCATCTTGCATTCTTCTAATCCCATGTGCAAAGCTGCATATGAGGAAACTTCAGTGGTACCTAAAAAATCTATGGTCTCAACACAGTCACAGTTTGGAAACAATAATACCAATAATTCCATGTTTGCAAAAGGAATTTCTATGGTGGGCCCAAGCATGTCAAATAAACACAGGCCTTCCATTCTGCAAGCCTCAAGCAAAACAAGTCATAACCACAGACGCCTCAGATTACACCTGGGGGGCGCACATGAAGGACAGGTGCATTCAGGGCAGATGGTCCCAAAAGGAAAACCACCTTCACATCAATCAAAAAGAAATGCTAGCAGTAATAAATGCAATTACAGCTTTCAAGGACTTCCTGCATCCAGGACAATTACTGATAAGAACAGACAACACCACAGTAATGTAGTACATAAACAAACAAGGAGGAACACATTCATACCCCTTGTGCAGACTAGCCATGACTCTTTGGAACTTGGCTCTGGAAAGACAAATCTAACTTCAAGCACAGTACTTGCCAGGATTGGAAAACACACTGGCAGACAATCTAAGCAGAAATATGACAGATCCACACGAATGGAAGTTACATCCTCAGGTGTTTACAGAAATAATCCAAGCGTGGGGGAGGCCAGACATAGATCTTTTTGCCTCCCACAGGAATCATCAATTGGAAAAGTTTTGTTCAAAGACCTTTCATCCAAAGGCCTGGAGAGTGGACGCCTTTTCATTCAGTTGAACAGCATGGACAGTTTACGCATTCCCACCTCTGCCTCTTCTGCCCAAGGTGCTTTTGAAAGCAAGAACAGACAAACCGAGGATGATACTGATTGCTCCAGATTGGCCAAGGCAACACTGGTACCCACTCCTGAGGAGCCTAACACATACTCCTCCCTGGTCCCTGCCTCTAATGCCTCTTCTGCTGACTCAGCACAGCTACAAAACTCTTCACAGTCAGCTGAAAACACTCAATCTCGCTGCATGGAAAATTCCTTAACACCACAACAGACCCTACTCTCCAAGGAGGTGCAGGATGTCATTTTGGAGGCCAGAAGGCCATCTACTAGAAAAGCTTACTCCGCAAAATGGAAGCGGTTTTGCTCTTGGAATGAGAAAAGAGGCCAGGACCCTAGAAAACTGAACTTGCCTCAGGTATTCCAGTATCTAGCTGAGCTGCTGAACAGTGGACTTTCATTTTCCTCCATAAAAATACATGCTTCAGCCATTTCTGCAGAATTCAACACGGATCCCCCTTTATTTTCTCACCCACTCGTACGACAGTTCCTCAGAGGGGCTAAGAATATAAGACCTCCAAGGAAGCAACCAATACCAGCCTGGGACCTTAATTACATACTAGAAAAATTAACATTGCCTCCTTTTGAACCAGCTGCCTCAACAGATTTGCAATATTTGTCCTGGAAAACAGCCTTCCTTCTGGCCATCACTTCAGCTCGTAGGGTTTCTGAACTACAGGCCCTCATGGCGGTGCAGCCCTTCCTCATTTTCTATCAGGACAGGGTTTACCTTCGTACCAACCCATCATTTATGCCAAAAGTGGTATCCAGGATAGCCTTAAATCAAGCCATACACCTCCCTACCTTTTTATCCCAATCCTCAAAACAAAGGGGAAAGGCTGCTACACTCTCTAGACATCCATAGGCAGCTACGTTATTATTTGGACAGTAGGGGCTCAAGGGAAACCAGTTACAAAACAGACTATTTCCAAGTGGATTGGCCACTGCATACGGTTTTGTTATTCCTATCATGGGAAATCTGTTCCTACAGGTATCAGATCTCACTCCACCAGGGCCACAGCTACCTCTACAGCCTTCCTCAGAGGAGTTCCTACCAAAGATATTTTGGAGGCAGCCACTTGGAGTTCTGTACATACCTTCACAAAACACTACCACCTGCCTTTATATTCCAGAACAAGAGCAGGCTTTGCCACTGCTGTTTTGCAGGGCATTCTGGCTCAACCCAGTTCCTCCTAGTACCTACCACCCTATGCATAGCTTTGGGACTCTACCCATCTGTGATTACTGCAGCTGTATGCACGATGAACATAGTACAGTTTTGTACCTACCATAAATGTAGATGTTCGAGTGCTAATACAGCTGCAGTACAGGTTTCCCTCCCTCCTTCCCCACTTGGTAAAGGCATGGGGCCTAACAACCTCTTCATACTACCTGACTGGGTTATCCTGCTATGTTTTATTTGCTTGCATCCACTGATTTTGGATTATATTGCATTGCTTGTATATGTATATAAGCATTATTTAGGTATTGCCTTCCTTTTGGGGGCACCTGACATCTGGGGCAAGAAAGACTGAAGAACATGGCGTCAGCTGTGTCTTATATACTCTGGCCTCACTGACGTCAGAAGAGTAAGCGACGACAACCAACGCCGGACCAAGACTTTGGAATTCGGCCGACCGAGGGACCGCCTGACGGCAGAAAACCCATCTGTGATTACTGCAGCTGTATTAGCACTCGAACATCTACATTTATGGTAGGTACAAAACTGTACTTTCCTCTCCATGGCCTTGCAGATAAGGCTGGTTAGGCATGTGTGTCTATAGTTCCCAGGGTTGATTGATGGTCCCCCTTTGTGCAAGGGGATTACTGTTTTTCATTCTGCTGGGACAAAGCCAGTACTTAGACTGTGGTTGAAGATGGTGCCAAGTGGTTCTGCTAGGTCCAGATGTTAAGTTGTCAATCTCGCCTTCATTCTTGCTGGATGGGTTCGGAGCCGATCCTCGGCTCCGACTCGGCCTATACTAAAGCTCGAAAGCTAATTTTACCGGCTTGAGGCAACCCTATATCCCATGATGCTAGGCGCTAACTACCCAGATCTTGTTTGCCACTTTCGCTAGTGAGGTGCTTTTTTTACCGGCTCCACAGGTCAGTGAAAAATTAAAATTTTTCTTCTCCTTTCTTAGGAATTTTTCCCCTTTTATTTTATAATTATATAGTCTAGTACTTATACCATTCCGTTGGATCCCATTTTTGGTTAATCCCTAAATCCCAAAGTTATATCCCTCCCCTGTTAAGGTTAGGCCTTAGGCCCTTTCCGTTTTTTCCCATTCCCTTGTTTTGGGACAGTTAGGTGTGCGTTAGTTATTAACCTTCATTTTTACTTTGTGTGTGTGTGTGTTTTAGCTTCTAAGGAAGATTTCTTCTTTATTTAACAGCCTTAATGTCTAAAGACATTAAAGTCTCAGGCTTCAAGAAGTGTGACTCGTGCTGTCAGAAAATGTTACTGACAGACAGTCACACTTCTTGCGTTTATTGCCTGGGACCCCTGCACCTGCAGGACTCTTGTTCTGTTTGTCATGCGTTCAGTCCAAGAGTCCTGCAGGAGCGCAGGAATAAGTTAATTTTGAGGGGCTTATTAAAGCCCGAAGGTTCCCCTGCATAGTCCTTGCCGGGTAAACCTTCGAAGCCATACAAACTGTCGGCTCCGTGCTCCAAGCCTTCGGCTGGTGGCTCAACTACTGTGTCACGATCAGCTCCGGCTGGAGCTGATACGGCTATGTCGCAGTCTTCTGCATCGGCTCCGACCGGAGCCGATGCCTCAAAGACTCTGTCTCCTAAGTCGGCTCCGGTTGGCGCCGACGTGTCTTTCGCTCCATCGGCACCACTAGTCTCGGTGCCATCTTCCACCCGCAAAAGATCTAGGTCTCCGTCCCTGGAGTCCATTCACTCGGCTCCGAGATCGCCTTTGCTCTCGGAGCGGAGCCATCGGGGCCATTCCTCTCGGTCTTCCAGGCTTTCTGACCATGACCTTGAGAGGGTGGTTAGCAGACTCCTAAAGTCTCAGGCACTGGCCCAAATGCTTCGCAGCCCATCTCAACAGACAGTGGCTTTACCCATACCATCATCGATTCCTCCTCCAACTCTGCCCCTGAGTTCGGAGCCGGAGCTCCTCGGAGCCGAGACCGTCGTGACATCTGAGCCGATACTTCCCCCTTCGGCTCCGTCATCTGCTCCGATCTCTTCCATGGTCCCATCCATGGAGGGATCCGGGTGCTTGGACTCCCTCGTCTGCTCCAAGGGGGCGAGTGGCATCAGACCCTTGTCCGACCCCGTTCTCCCTCTCGGAGCTTCGGCGCTGGTATGTTCGGCCCCGACATCAGCTTCGGAGCCATCCCTCTCGGTGCCGGCTGGGGTTCCTACTACTTTGGAACGAGAGCCCTCTGTCCTGCCTGATAGGGGTGCCTTCGAGGTCATGAGGAGCGTACTGGCCCCTGTGCCTGCTCCATGGTCAGCTCCATCAGCTCCTCCCACTGTAGTGCCTGCTGCGGTCTCTACCCACTCTCTCATTCCTGACCGTAGAGACCCAACGCCTCAGGTTTCCCCATTGGGAATATCCACCTCTTCCGAGGCTTCCCCTGATCCGTCAGGTGAACCCCCTCGAAAGAGGACATGTAAGAGGAAGCATGTGGACTCCTCTGAGTCCATCACATCTGATACCGACTTGGATGAGTCGGAAGGGTCCCCACGGTCCCCCTCTGAGGATGTCTCCTTTTCTGACATCCTTGAAATCCTCAAGCAGAGGGGGAACTGGTCTTCCCTCAATCCTTCCGAGGACGAGTCTGTTTACCTGGAGGCATTTGGTTCTCGCCCTTTCACCTCCTGGGTGTCTCCGCCTTTTGACCCCCTCATGGAAGTGGCGCGGAAGGCGTGGACGGCCCCTGATACGACGAAACCCACCCCACGGAGGCCTTCCAAATTTATCATAGCCCCGTCAGATAAACAATTTTTAACTAAGGGTGTCCCAGTTGATGCCATAGTGGTGGCTGCAGCCACTAAGAAGGAACTGGATGATCCTTCAGTGCCTATCCATCCTCCTAATAAGGAATCTAGGACTATGGATAGGTATGGCAAGCGGATGTTCTCTTCAGCGACCTTCGCCATGCGGTCGCTGAATTACTTGTGCCATTTCACCCGCCTTCAAAGAGACATTCTCAAAGAAATGGGTGATACCCTACAGGATCCAACAGCTGCGGGGTCTCAGGACAAAATCAACTCCCAGCTAGGAACCCGAAATTCCATTGTCAACTCCTCCATGCGGCTTATTTCCTATGCAGCCGATGGAGCGAGTAGAGCCACAAGCACAGGTGTGGCTTTAAGGCGTCATGCCTGGATGCGGCTTTGCAACTTTGCAGACCCCTTCAAGGCATCCTTCACTAACTCCCCCTTTGATGGTTCGGTGTTGTTTGGACCTGAAGTGAAGGATACTTTGACCAGATGTGAACAAGATGGCAAGACTCTCTCTGCCGTGGGAGTCTGTTTTTCAACCCCATCCAGACCCTATCCTAAGGGTCAAAAGGGTGGAAAAATGTGGTTCCGCAAATCTCAGGGAGTCACGCCTGACGCAAGAGGTCAGTTCCCCCCAAGAGGCAGGGGGGGGCAACAACAGACGCCACCCTAGAGGCAGAGGAGGTCCGCAGAATCAGGGCAACAGAGAGTCTCTCTCTGATAAACCCTTCCAGCATCCCTGAGAAGCTGCCCGACTGCCCACCTTCGGAGGCAGTCGGGGGAAGGTTATCGCTGTACCCAGAAGCCTGGCTTTCTTTCACACAAGACAAATGGGTACAGTCTATTATATCCGAGGGTTACAAAATTCCCTTTATCTACACCCCAACTCGGCCAAAAGGGCCCCTCCCAGACATTCCACCCAGTCTAAGGGAACAAGCAGTACTAGAAGTTTCAAAACTGCTAACAAAAAGAGCCATCCAGCCAGTCCCAGCAGACCAACTAGGATCTGGAATCTACTCCATGTTCTTTTTGTACCAAAAAAGACAGGGGACTGGAGGCCAATATTGGATCTCAGCAGACTAATCAAGCCTGTAAAAAAAACGTAGTTCCGGATGGTCACGCTACAGTCCATTCTACCCTTTCTGGGTCAGGACAATTGGATGTGCTCAGTGGACCTTCAGGATGCGTACTATCACGTCAAGATGCACAGGCGCTCCAGGAGGTTTCTCCGCTTCCGGCTGGGGGCCAGTCACTACCAGTTCAGGGCCCTGCCCTTTGGTCTCACTACAGCCCCCCGAGTGTTCACCAAATGCATGGCAGTGGTTACGGCTCATCTGAGACGTCAAGGATTCCAGGTGTTTCCGTATTTAGACAACTGGCTCCTTACTGCCACCACCAGGCATCAGCTTCTTCTTGCCAGAGATTACACCATTCAAACTTGCAAAGAGCTAGGTATTTCCATAAATTTCGAAAAGTCTGCCTTGTCGCCTTGTCAGTCTATTACCTTCATAGGCACCACCTTGAACACCATACAGCTCTCAGCAAAATTAACCGAGCAAAGAGTTTTAGATATTCAAAATCATGTTCATATTCTCCTTCAGAGCAAAAGAATCCAGGCCAGGTTTGTTCTAAAAGTGCTAGGTCTCATGGCGGCAGCCATCACGCTACTTCCCCTTGCTTGCTTTCACATGCGGCTCCTTCAGTGGATGCTCTTCTCTCAGTGGTCCTTCCACCAGCTTCCTTTGACGCACAAAATCATAACAACACTATCTTGCAAGAAGCATCTGTCTTGGTGGATGGTCTCCCCTCAAGTCCTTCAGGGCAGACCATTTGTTCCCTCCCCTCCGGTCGCCAATGTCACAACGGATGCTTCCCTGATCGGGTGGGGGGGGGGGCATTTTCAGGGCAGGACAGTCCAGGGCACATGGCAACCTTTCGAATGCCACCTGCACATAAATGTCCTGGAGATGAGAGCAGTGCTTTTGGCGTTGCAAGCCCTCCAAGACTCTCTTCCTTTAGGGACTATTGCAATTCAGACGGACAATATGTCCGTAGTGTGGTATATCAACAAGCAGGGCGGAACCAAGTCCTATCCCCTGTGTCGAGAGGCACTCAGACTTTGGCAATGGGCGATATCTTCTCAGCGGTTTCTGATAGCAACTCATATCCCCGGGAAGTCAAACATCATAGCGGACAGGTTGAGCAGAGCTATTCTCATGCCACACGAGTGGTCTCTCAAGCAATCAGTAACGGAGGAGATTTTTCGGAAGTGGGGTCTTCCTTGCTGCGATCTTTTTGCAACACCTCAGAACAGCAAGTGCCTTGACTTCTTCACCCTCTTTCCCCTTCCAGGCCATCCCCCCACACACGCTCTAGTCCACGATTGGCCTCGGGGACTTCTATACGCTTTTCCCCCTTTCCATTAATCACTCAGTTGATTCAGAAAGCTACCGCCTTGAGAGTCAGGATGATCCTCATTGCCCCTTTTTGGCCTCGACAGATATGGTTCCCGTTTCTGCATCGTTACCTTTTGGAACAGCCTTGGCATCTGGACCCAGTGCCAGATCTTTTGGCCCACCAGTTAGGGCGGCTGCACCAATCCCTCCAATCTCTCAACCTCACAGCTTGGTTGCGCCACTTCCATCCTTAGCCAGGCTTCCCCTGATTTCCAATTCTGTCCGTGATATTATTGTAGCTTCCCTTAAGTCCTCTACCAGAAGGATTTATGCTAGTAAATGGAAGCATTTTTCCTTCTGGGCAAGGGCTAGGAATATAGATCCCTTCACTGCTCCTATACAGTCAGTCCTAGATTTCCTAGCGGAAATTTTTCATTCAGGCTCTTCATCCTCTACTGTAAAGGTTCAGTTAGCGGCCATTTCAAATTTTCACATAGGCCTATTGGATTCCAGCATCATGTCCCACAAGCTTTGTAAAGCCTTCCTTAAGGGTATCTTTTTACTCAAACCCCCAATCAAAGACCCCCCACCACAGTGGGATTTAAATTTGATTTTAACATCCTTGATTCTTCCTCCCTTTGAACATGCGGCTTCCCGTTCTTTAAAGTTGCCCTCTTGGAAAACTCTCTTCCTAGTTGCCATAACTTCCGCTAGGAGAGTATCAGAACTCCATGCCCTTTGCATTCGTCCTCCTTATCTAGTTTTCCACAAAGACAGGGTTTTTCTCAGAACTAACCCGTCTTTTTTGCCCAAGGTGGCTTCTCAGGCAAATTTAAATCAATCTATCGATCTTCCAGTTTTCTTTTCTAATTATTCTAACAGGGCAGAGCAAAAACTGCATTATCTGGACGTTCATCGTCAGCTCCGTTACTATCTGGACAGAACTAAACAAACTAGGAAATCTGAACAGCTTTTTCTGTCCTAGGCGGAAGGTAAAAAGGGTCTTCCGGTATCCAAAGTAACCTTGTCTAGATGGCTGTCCTCTGTGATTACCTACATCTATCAACTCAGAGGTAAAGAATTACCTTCTAAGCCAAGAGCCCATTCAACCAGGGCTTTAGTTACATCAACAGCCTTTCAAGCTAGATTGCCAATGGATACTATTTGTGCAGCAGCCACATGGGCCTCTCCTCATACCTTTATTACACACTACAAATTAGACATGGCCTCCAGAAACAGGGCAAATTTTGGTTCCACCGTTCTCAAGAGCCTGTTCCAATGAGCCACCCGGGATGAAGGTGCTAGGGACACGGTCCCATCCAGCAAGAATGAAGGCGAGATTGACAACTTAACATTGAGAAGTTATGTACCTACCATAATGTTCCATGTTAGTCGTCTTCTTCTCGCCTTTTCTTGTGTCCCACCCGCCATCCCCCTAGCCTGGATAGACTGAAAGGATTTCCCTTTATCAGGGTCTTCACCCTTCATAATTTGAAGCCTAAACTGGTTATTCTTGGGTAACTATAGCTTCAGGTAGTGGCACATGGGAGTTTTTCCCCCTTTCCTTCTCTCCCTTGGGTTGGGAGGCTACAATTGCTATGTTCTCAGCTACCAAACGAGATCTGGGTAGTTAGCGCCTAGCATCATGGGATATAGGGTTGCCTCGAGCCGGTAAAATTAGCTCTCGAGCTTTAGTATAGGCCGAGTCGGAGCCGAGGATTGGCTCCGAACCCATCCAGCAAGAAAGAAGGCGAGAAGAAGACAACTAACATGGAACGTTATGGTATGTACATAACTTCTCATTTTAGACCATTTAGTAGGCAGCCTGGGATGATGATCTTCGTGTTTCACTGTTGCAGTCATTACATTTGGGTAATCCTGCTGACAGGTTGCGCTCAGCCGGTCTGAATTCCAAAGTCTTGGGTCCTGCGTCGGTTGCTGTCGCCCTTTCCCTGGTGTCAGGTCGTCAGGGGTATAAAAGAAGCAGCCAACGCCATTTTCTTCAGTCTTTCTTGCTGTGTGGTGCCCGAAGCAGAAGTCGTTCGCAAGTGCTGGTCGACCAACTCCTGAGACTTTCGTGTTTGAGTTTCAGATCCGAAGTCTTCAATAAAGCTAAGTACCCCATTGGGGAAACTTTTTTCTTGCTCCAGACCGATGTCAGAAAAAGTTAATAATTGTATTTCTTGTGGAAAGCAAATACCTCATAAGGATTTTCATTCTTACTGTATTCCTTGCCTAGGCCCTGATCACAACGTTACTGGTTGTCAGTTTTGTGCTAGGTTTAACCAACACACTATTAAGCGTCGGTATAATTTTGCTTTAAAGTATTTTGGTAGCCGGTTTAATTACCCTGAAATGTTGTCGGATAGCCATCCGGCTACCGGAGTTTACAAAAAACGCAAAGAAAAGGATAGAGAAAAACAACCAAGGCCCAAAACCGACGACGAAGCTTCTGCTAAGCCAGTCACCAGTCCGCCGGTTCTCAGTGAGGTGCTTTCGCAGCCCCTAACAACCGCTACTTTAGAGTCGCAGGCCGCTACCAACTCCCACGTGGAGCCGGCCATGCAGCTGGATACTTAAGGTATTGGAGCCGGACGCTAATCCCTCAGATGGGTCCGGAGCCGCTGAGCAGGTACTGGCTTCTGAGGGTCTATTCAGACCTAAACATCTTTACATTAAAACAACTTCAGCAACAAAGGCAAAGACTAAAGCATCTGCTAAAGCAAGGAAACAAACTCAAGAGCCACGTGTACAGGCCTCTATGCCCAAAAAACAGATGATCAAAATGGCCGAAGACCTGATTACCTTGATCAGGGGTTCCCATCCCCCTCCTGATAAGAGGCCTAGGCAAGACACTGACTATGAATCTTCAGATCAGGTTTCTATTTCTTCTGATTCCTCTTCTGATCAGGAATATTCTTTACCCCTTATGAGGATTCTGATGCTGAAGAATCTATACCTTCATCATCTCCTCCTGAGGACTATTCCTTTGGGGAAACCTTGCATACCATGAGGGAGCATTTTCACTGGGAAAGCCAAGATTTCTCAGAATCTAAAAAGAGGCTCAGGGATTTCCTTTTATTACTACAGCACAGGCCTTTAGCCATTCCACCTGTGTTAGACGTTGTAGATGATGTATTTTCGGAGTCTAGTTTGACCCCTGACTCCTTACCCCCAGCTCCTGTTAAGCCTGACAGATGTTATAGGGTTCCTGACTCACACAAATTTCTTTTTAAAAACCCTGCCTCTGACCCAGAAACTAGTTCATAGGGTCCAAAGGTTGTTAAGGCTTCCACAGCTAAAAACCCAACCCCCTCTGACAGAGATTCAAGGGCATTGGATAGATGGGGAAAAAAGGTTTACACATCTGCAACTTTGTCTAGAAGGGCATTAAATTGTCCGTTTCATATGCTCAAGTATCAGCAACATGTCATGGGATTGCTTAAACAGAAAATGTTGTTAAACTCTGAATGTGCAGAAAACAAGGAAATGCAGGATTTATTGCATGCAGCTGAACAAGTTGGAAAGCATACTTTGCAATGTGGTTTTGATACTTTGGAGGCCTCCTGAAGGGCTGCAGTTAGAGGTTCTGTAATTAGGAGGCATGTTTGATTAAAGGAACAAAATCTGCCTGATCATGTTAAAGTTAAATTATTAGATGCACCTTTACAGCATGATACTTTGGTGTTAAGGCAGAAGAGGGTTAAAGAAAATGGAAAACAAAGCTAACTCTTTGCAAACTGTTAAAGATTTTTTTACAAGTACAGCCACCCAGGTTTAGTAGACACTGGCCTACCAAAAATTGGTCCTTTCCTGTGTCAGACAGACCATAAAGGGGCAGATCCAGATGCCCTAGAGGCCGATCCCAGGCACAAGTTTCTTATAGGTCAAAGCAATGGGGTGCTTCTACCTCCAAAGCTGGAGAAGATAAATCACAATCATACAGAAAACAGTCCCAATGACTTTCCCCTGCCTGCACCAAGCACTTATCTTCTGGCAGCACCCTTAGGGGGAAAATTAGCACTTTTTGCTCAAAATTGGCACATTATAACCCAGGACAAGTGGGTTTTAAATATAGTGTCACAAGGCTACAAATTCCATTGCCATACTCTGCCAAAGGCAAACGGCTGGCCAGATCTGCCAAAAAAATCAGTGGGCAGAGGCACAAAAACAAGTTACATCCCTCATGGACATGAGGGCCATTCAGCAAGTACCACAGCAAGAGCAGGGACAAGGATTTTACTCGGTGCTGTTCTTGGTACCCAGAAAGGACAAGACCTGGACACCGATACTGGACCTATCTATTCTGAACACATTCCTGGATATTCCAAAATTCAGAATGTTGACTTTGCAGCAGCTTCTGCCCATGCTGGGCAAGAATGCTTGGCTCGTGACGTTAGACTTAAAAGAGGCATACCTGCATGTTCCAATCAGACAATCGTGCAGAAGGTACCTCAGATTCAAATCTGGTTCAATGCATTAGCAATTCTCTGCAATGCCCTTTGGCTTATCTACTGTGCCCAGGGTCTTTACAAAGTGCCTAGCACCAGTAATTGCATTCTGCAGACAAAGAATACAAATATATCCTTACTTGGACAACTGTCTAATTCAAGCAGAGAACAAGGACATTCTTCTTCAGCATCTGGCGTTTGTGAAAAGACTTCTAACATGCCTAGGGTACACAGTTATCAAAAAGCAATTAAAACTAGTACCCTCTCAGGAGATAAAATTCCTGGGTGCAAGCTTGAATACAACTGCCCAGATGGCTTATCTCATGCCAGAAAAACAAAGGCAACTGACTACCTATTTTAAAATGTTGGCAACAAAGGCCCAGTTATCTGCAAGAAAAAATCTGCAGGCTTTGGGCTTCATGGCATCCTGCATCCTACTAATTCCATATGCAAGACTGCATATGGGGAAACTTCAATGGTACCTAAAAAGTGTTTGGACTCAACATTGCCACAGCCTGGAAACAATGATTACTCTCATTCCCTGCCTGTAACAGGAGTTTTGATGGTGGGCAAAGGCTTGTCACCAGAACAAGGGACAGCCATTCACATTACCCCCAGCCAGGCAGACAATAACAACAGATGCATCAGATTATGCCTGGGGGGCCCAGATGGCAGAAAGATGCATTCAGGGCACATGGACCTCAAACCAAATGCATCTACATATCAATCAAAAAGAGATGCTAGCTGTTCAAAATGCCCCAACAGCCTTCAAGGACCTACTTCATCCGGGACAACTACTGATAGACAGACAACACCACGGTCGTGTGGTATATAAACAAGCAGGGGGGCACACATTCTTACCCCCTTTGCAGACTAGCCATGACATTGTGGGAGACAGCTCTGACTTACCAAGTACATCTGCAGGCACAATTCCTGCCAGGAAAGGAAAATACTCTGGCAGACGTACTAAGCAGAAACCTCATGGATCCCCACGAGCGGAAGCTGGATCCACAAGTCTTCAGCATGATAACAAGGAAATGGGGATGCCCTGACATAGATCTATTTGCCTCCCCTCACAACTACCAACTAAAAAGATTCTGCACAAGGACTTATCACAGACAAGCATGGAAAGCGGGCGCCCTATCTTTCAGCTGGAAAAACCTATCAGTATATGCCTTTCCTCCACTACCTCTCCTCCCCAAGGTACTCCTAATGGTCAGACAGGAGAAGCCAAAGATGATATTGATTGGCTCCAGACTGGCTACGACAGTACTGATATCCAATCCTAAGGAACTTGTCTTTATGCCCAGCTTGGACCTTACCTCAAATACCCTGTCTACTGTCCCAGCAAAACAGTCAGATCCTGCACAGCCAACTCACGAGATTAAACCTGGCAGCATGGCGGATAATGTAGTCCTACAAAAAACACCTCTCGGTAAAGCTGTGATGGATGTCATTTTGGAAGCCAGAAGGCCTAGTACTAGAAAGTCTTATGCTGGAAAATGGAAGAGATTCTGTGCTTGGAACCAGGCACAAGGGACTGATACAGCTGTACCAAACATTCCTCAGATTTTGCAATACTTAACTGAGATGCTGGAAAAGGCCTATCTTTTTCATCAATTAAAATTCATGCCTCTGCCATTTCGGCTCATTACAATACAGAGCCACCAATTTTTTCTCATCCCTTATTAAAGCAGTACCTCAGAGGAGCCAAAAATGTAAGGCCTCCAAGGAGATTACCAATACCTGCATGGGACCTCAACTATGTCTTGGTAAAGCTCACCCTGCCTCCTTTTAAACCAATTGCTACAGCTAATATAAAGTTTTTATCTTGGAAAACAGCTCTGCTCCTAGCAATTACTTATGCAAGGCGAGTTTCAGAGCTACAGGCGCTCATGGCTGTGGAACCTTTTATCATTTTTTATCCAGACAGGGTCTCTATGAGGACAAACCCAACATTTATGCCTAAAGTGGTGTCCAGTGTGGCTCTTAACCAAACTATTCATCTGCCAACCTTTTATCCAAATCCACAGAACAATGGGGAGAGAATTCTGCATTATTTGGACATACACAGACAGCTTAGATTCTACTTAGACAGAACCAAAGCTTTCAGGAAGACAGAGCAATTACTAGTGGCATATGCGGCAGGGTCACAAGGAAAGGCTATATCCAAGCAGACTATTTCCAAATGGATAGGCCACTGCATTTGTTTCTGCTATTTACACCATGGCAAACCAGTGCCTAAGGGCATTAAGCCGCATTCCACCAGAACTGCAGCCACTTCTGCAGCCTTTCTCAGGGGAGTACCAACCCGAGACATTTTAGAGGCGGCTACTTGGAGTTCAGTGCACACCTTTACAAAGCATTATCATCTGCCACTCTACTCTAAATCCAGGGCAGGCTTTGCCACTGCAGTTCTGCAGGGCCTCATAGCTGCTCCTAATGCTGTTTAGCTCCAGCCCCCCAACCATAGCTTTGTGACTCTACCCAAATGTAATGACTGCAACAGTGAAACACGAAGAACATAGTACAGTTGTGTACACTTACCATAAATGTAGATGTTAGTGTATTTACTGTTGCAGTCCAGGTTACCCACCCGCCATCCCCCTTTTTCTCTATGGATCTCATTTTGTCTTTCCTTCTCTGATTCATACAACCTATGTGGTGTATTTACTTATAGACTAAGGTAAAAGTTATATTGGTGTACTTATTGATATTTATATATACATATATAAAGTTTGGCTACCCTTTTAGGGGGCACCTAACATCTGGGGCAAGAAAAACTGAAGAAAATGGCATTGGCTGCTGCTTTTATACCCCTGACAACCTGATGTCAGGGAAGGGGCGACAGCAACCGATGCAGGACCCAAGACTTTGGAATTCAGGCCGGCTGAGGGCAACCTGCCAGCAGGATTACCCAAATGTAATGACTGCAACAGTGAATACACTCACATCTACATTTATGGTAAGTGTACACAACTGTACTTTATCTAGTCCCATATAGGCTGTAGTTTTGGCCATGGAGAGTGCAGTTATGATGTGCTCTTTGTCAGGTCAAATTAAACTTTATCATACAGATCAACACAGAGGAAAAAATTCACATCACTGCACAAACTTTCGATATTCAGGCTTGTATCATAAGAATGACAATTTACTGAAGAAAGAGTAAATTAATTTAAATACAAAAAATAAAAGAATAAGATAGTAAAAACTGAAGTAAAAAAATGAAGCCTTTTTACAGGAAAAACAAAACAAATAACAGAAACGAACTCAGTAGAAATAGAAGTATATGTAAAAAAAGTACTATAAATAGAGGCACACATGTAAAAACTTACCCAGTGCCAATATATGATGTAAATTTACAGTTTTCATAGTGCAGATAGAGACATATAAAGTGAGCTATGTAAAGAGTTGTGTAAATAACATTGACATATTGCACATAAATAATGATTTACCCATTTTGCAGGTTAATCTATGGTTTTGTTGTTCAGCAGTCTGATAGCGTGTGGGAAGAAGCTGTTATGGAATCTGGATGTCTTGCAATTAATGCTTCTGTAGCTCTTCCTTGTTTGCAGGAGTTTGAACTGTCCATAAGCCAGATGGTGTATATCCCTCAATAGTTTTCTGACTCTACCATAGCATCTGTTTTGAGTATATGTCCTGTAGGAATTGAAGGTTGGAGCCAATGATTTTTGTGGCCTGTTTAACCATCTTATCCAGTGCCTTCTGAGCAGTTTTGGAGCAATTTCTATACCAGGCAATGACGTCGTTTGTCAGTATGCTCTCAATTGTGGCTCTGTAGAAGGTAAGTGGAACTTGGGGTAGGTTAGCTCTACGAAGTCTCCTAAGGAAGTGGAGATGACGGGCTCTCTCTACTAGGTAAGACGTGTTTGTGGCCCAACTTAGGTCTTGTGAGATATGTACCCCTAGGAATTTCGTGCTATTTACACACTCCACTGTGGCACCATTATGATGATAGGGGTGTGTGGCTTATTCTCCTTCCTAAAATCGATGATGATTTCCTTGGTTTTCCCAACATTTAGTGCTAAGTTGTCAGTGCACCAATGAATTAATTGGTTCACCTCCTCCCTGTAGGCCCCCTCGTCTTCCTTCTTGCTAAGACCAATTACTGTGGTGTCATTTGCAAGTTTAATGATTCTGTTTCACTGATGCGTAGCTGTGCAGTCATGTGTTAGAACTGTGAAAAGAAGTAGACTGTGTACGCAACCTTGTGGGACCCCGGTGTTTAGGGTGATGCTGTTTGAGTGATGTTTTCCTTCAGTCAGGAAGTTGAGGATCCAGTTGCATATTTTGTTTTCTATGCCTAGATTACTCGGCTTAGACAGCAGTTGTTGTGGAATTACCGTATTGAAGGCAGAGCTGAAGTTGGTGAACAGAATGCATACGTAACCATCTTTATTTTCCAGGTGGTCCAAGGTGTGATGAATTGTAAAGGCTATGTCATCTGCAGTAAAACCATTTGGCCTGTATGCAAATTGTAAAGGATCAAATGTAGCAAGTAGGCAAGATTTATGTGATCCCTGACCATTTTCTCGAAACACTTCACTACTAATGTAACTGCAATTAATCGATAATCAGTTAATGATGCTGGCGATGGTTTCTTGGGCAGAGGGATGATGCCGATGGTCTTGAAGCATTTTGGCACTTTTTCCTGGCTGAGAGAGATATTGAAAATGTCTGTATTTTTAGACTGTAGGCCCGTTTTGCTACTCTCTCACCTTTGTTCAAGTTGGCCCTGGCCCTTTGCTAAGTGTCTCTGTCTCCAGCCATAAAGGCAGCATTACGTGCTCTCAGTAACTCGTATACCTCACTGGTGAACCAGGGTTTTCCCATTGGCTGTGATGGTTACATCTTTCAGGGTGGTGACATCTTCATTACATGTTGTGATGTATACCACAACCATTTCAATGTACTCATCCAGTTGGTACTCATTGGAGATACTAGGTAGAGAACATGTGACAGGTATGCTTTGGGTATGTCTGGTGGGGAGAGGAGAGTCAAGTTTGCACCAAAGCTGTCTGCTAGCAGATTGGCAATGTCCTCAGGGTCTGTATGAGTGGTACTATCCACTGCTAATTCGGCACAAAGCTGGGCCTTCCATTTTAAGATTTCCGACATAGCTAAAGAATGCCTTGTGATTATCCTTGGCTAGAGATGGTAGTTTAGCTTCATAATTGGCATTAGGGGACTTTACAAGATATCTAATTTGCTTGTTCAAGCTGTGGTGAGAGTCCTTCCTTTGCTGAGTGAGTTCTCTCTTATTCTTGGGCATTAGTTTCTTCCGCTTGTTGTATTACCTGTTTATGCTTGATGTCCACCAGGGTGACTGGTGCTTTTTGTGAGGAACTTGTTTTGATCTGTTCAGGTACACCTGAGTCTATACATTTGTATAGGTCTTTATACAGGGCATTTGTGTACACCCCTGTATAGGACTCGTTGACAGTGGTAGCAGGGGCTTTGAAACTATTTATGCCATCGCTTAGGAGACTATAGTTTGCTTTGGAGAAATTTTTCATCCTTTTTGCTCTTGGTGGGGGGGGGATCAGGTATGATCATTACTTAAAACGAGAATGCTGTATGATCCAACCTTGCCCGGGAGGGCAACACACGGGGTAGTGCAGAGACCCCTTGTGTTGGTGAGTACTAAGTCTAGGACATTCGAGCCCCTTGTAGGGGTGTAAACCATCTAGTCTAGAACATTTGTATTAACAAAGTCCATGAACCTTAGGGTGAGCATGTTTGTGCTTGTATATGACTCTCAATCAATGGAAAGATAATTGAAATCACCCATGACCAAGGTGTTTGGCTGTATAGTGAGTGACACAAGTAGGTCCAGGTTGGCAGAGTGGTTCTTATAGTTCATGGTGGAGGACATGTAGCTAACAATGATATGGAAGGGGGGGGGTTACATACACTTAGCTGAGCTTGGAGTAGCTCTAGGGAGTAGTACTGTTTGACCAGTCTTGAGGTGCATTTGTCTTTAATGAAGACGGACACACCTCTACTTTTGGTTCTTTCATGCTTGTTTTGAGGTCTGAATTGGATGGAAGGCATTGTAGCCTTACATGGCCGAGGTGCTCCCTGCAGCCTTGTACCATGTCTCTGGGACTGCACAAACATCAGAATCTTTCAAGGTAAGGAGTGCTTCCAGTGAGTACAGTTTCTGATTTAGACTAATAGCATTAAGTAGCATAACCTTGTTTCCCTCTAGTGGGTTTTTTTTTTTTTACTTCAGGGAGTTTTGTTATGACATTGCCTAAAAAAGGCACTATGGGGGAGGTAGGTACCTTTGCCAATAACTGAAAGCCAAGAGGTGACAGGTGGGAGACTGGTTCTGGCAAAGCAGCATGGTCTGTTGACCATATCTTCATAGGCTGACAGATACTGGATCCCCCTGGATTGATACCAGAAGCTAAGCCAATTGTTGAAGTCAGTCATTTTTTTGTTTATGCTGAGGCATCATTCTGGGTGAAGGTAGAATGCTGCTTAGTCTAGGGACCCTACGTGGGACACGCAATATGGGAGCTCAGTCATGTATCTCTTCATATAGTCCAGTGAGGTACGTCTCAAGTCATTCACTCCAGTGTGGATTATGACAGAGTTATAATGGTACTTGTTGTTTAGAGACCTGAGTGTGTGTTATTTGATGGTTCCTGGAAGCTGGCAGTGACCTTATCAAGCCTGATGAGGGGGACATCTATGTGTCTCACTATAAAGTTGCTTATGACCAAGACATTTGGTTTTGAGGTGTTTTGCCTTAGGGGCTTATTGGATGAGAAACTGTTGTGTGTATTATATGTAGTGGATTCTTTGGGTTTGCAGTAGGTTTGCAATTGGGAGGTCTCTGATCTTTAAGTAAGCTTCTAGCGAGTACCTCTGAGTATGTGGGCTTGTGTTGTGAGCTTGTTATGTGCAAGAGAAGAAGTGTGTGTGCTGACAAACTGCTTGATGTCTGGTGTGTTATGTGAGAGAACTTGTCGCTCGTCTGGTCAGGATAAAACAGACAAGCATTTGTGGGTTCTGTTCAAGCAGCTTTATTATGTACAAATACATCAGGATTGAGGCTTAATAGTTTTACCTTACATAAACTTGTAAACAACTAGCTATTACATTCATACATGCTCACTCTCTGGCTGCACTCTCAAAATGGCACTGAAGCTAGCACGTGCTTGCTATTTTTATGCATGTGAAGTCCTTGAAACACTTCTTAAAGGTACAGCACACACACTATACTGCATCCTCCCTCTTTGAGAAATGAGTCTTGCATTACTGACGACATTAATTCGCATGCAATTGTTACAAATAATTCTTTGACTTGCAGTTGTACAGAACTAAATACATATAGACAATTATGTCCAGGTTGGTGAGTATTTCACTTTGGGCCTGGAAGTATGACCAAATCGTGTGATGGAAATATTAGAATTGGGTCTAGCAACTGGGGACTGTCTCTGCTGAATGTTCAAATTTGGGGACATCAGGAACATCATCCGGAATGGAATGGAGAGATGAAAAGTCAGCAAGCAAAGGAGGAGTAGTACTGTCACAAAATCTCACCAAGGCGACACTGGTATATAGACTGCATTTGTATAGCATATGTCATGGACAGAAGTAGGTAAAAAAGATAGCTAGGTGCATGAGACCCAGGATAAAAAAGTGCCCAATCTTGGTAGGTGAACTGGTGCCAGGACTGGAAACAGTGACTGTGTAGAATCCTCAGAATATGGAAACATTCCAACAATGTGGCTAGGCCAGGCAGAGGATGCCCCCCCCCCCCCCCCGTTGTAGAAAGAAGTAGCAGTCCACGCCAAAAAAGAACTGTAAAGACGATAGAGTGGACTATTGAGGATAAGAAAGAAATTATGTATTGTTACTATTATGCAAAAAGCCCAGCATTTCCAGATACAACATATACAAAAAGATTAAGAGATAAGTTAAAGGAAAGAAGAATACTTATGCAAGAAAAACCATCAGAAGCTTCAAATAAAAATTTGAGGTCATTAATACAACAGATTTTTGAAAAACAGTATATAGATTAAGAAACTTAGATCTATTTGGAAAAAGAAGCATTTGAAGAAGTACGAAAATGTAAACAACAAAACCTAGATATTTTTGAAAAGCATAAAAAAGAAATATGGACATGGGATATGGTGCAATATTTATGCAAAGGCGAAAGCCAAGTCAACAAAAAGAAGGCAGCCTGAAAGATATTTGAAGAGAAATACAGGGAATGGCATCCAGATATGGAAAAAAATCACAATAAATAAAATAATATCACAAAGAGGGAATGTGGAAAAGAAGATTAGTAAAGTAGAAGTTAAAAAAAATAGAAGTTGAAGTTATGGAATGACTGCAAAGTGAAGGATTTGATGTAGGTGGTCTAACACAGATGACATCACAGCATAATGGAACAAGTCCCCAAAGTAAGGAGGAACAAGAAGATCAGGAGACATCTGAAGAAATATGGACACAGGAAAGAAAAAAGATTTAATATGGTGTAATATCTATGCAAAGGAGAAGGCAAAACTAATCCATACAAAAAGAGCAGTACCAAAGATATTTGAAGAGAAATACAGGCAAAGGAATCCAGACATGGAAAACTTTACAATACAAAAAATAAGACAGAGGAAAAGTAAAAAAGGAGATCAGTAATGGAGAAGTTAAATAGAAACTGAGGTCATGAAGTGAAGAACTCTGTGTAGAAAATCTAATTCAGAAAGCACCACAACAGGACAGCGCAATGGAACTCCAAATTTAAGGGAAACCAGTGGACTGGGAAGCAATTGGTTAGGTGCCATATGAAGATATTGGATCCTTCCACAGAAAACCAGTATAAACATCCACTTGAAGCTGTACAGCAAGGGAAGGAACATGAAACTGGAAACTCTGAAAAGTGATAGTCAGTGAGTTCTCACATGACAGAGCAACAGATGGCACAGGATGAAATTGAAGAGTGTGTGCCACAGGAAGATGCAATGGAACTTTCTTTAGAATGCCCACAGGGAATGGAAAACAAAAATGTGCTCTCAGTCTAGAAGAAACCGAGCAAAGAGAAGAGTTCCTTGACTTAATAGAGATAGACATATTAAGTTCAATGAACGAAAGACATTGCAGAAGGTCAATAAAACCCAAAAAGTCAGAAATTTGATAAAACAAATGAACACCGTAATTAGGGCTGTTCATAGAGATCCATGCGATATAACAGAAGTAAACATGATATATTACTGTGCAGCTAAATTAATAACTGATAAAGTTCTACCACTAGAACACAGGGTAGTGGTGAGAAATGGGAGAAATTGAATACCACCATGGAAGTATCTCATAGAGAAAACTATAGAGCAACTAAGACAAGAAGTGTCACTATTAGTAGAGCATAGAAGAGAGAACAGATCAACAAAAACAGAAAGATGTGATAAATGTGCAGTATTAGAACAGCTCAGGATCTGTCATGCACTATCATAAATAAACTAAAAATTTCAACATAGGGAGAAAAACTTAGAAGAAACATAGACAAATATAAAGGAAAAGTACAAAATAAGCAATTTGTTGATCCAAAAAAGTTTTGTAGAGAATTGGGAAATAAGGTAAAAGGAATTGAAAGACCACCAAAAAAGAAGAAATAGATATATTTTGAAGGAGTATCTATGAAGATACTGTGAAACATAAAGATGCTAATTGGATAGAAGAAGTAAAATAATGAATAAGAACTTTAAAGGTACAGGATATGAAATGGGATGAAGTAACAACCAGAGAGATTGAAACAAAGTTAAGAAAAGCCTCCAGTTGGAAAACCCCAGGCCCAGATGCAGTACCCAACTTCTGGTTAAAAGTATTAACATCTTTGTACGAAGATTTAGCCATGAGTAAGAATTATTTATATGCCAACCCCGAACAGACACCAACCTAGCTAACAGCAGTAAAAACAATGCTCCTACTTGAGTGAACCTGCAAGCTACCCTAAGAATTATAGACTAATAACTTGCCTTCTGACTATGTATAAACTGTGCACTGGAATAGATGTCAACCGAGTTTATAGTCCTTTAGAAGAAAACTCAATTATGGCAGTAGAACAAAGGGCAATGAAAGAAAATTATATGGAACAAAGGATCATTTGCTCATAGGTTCATAGTTTATTACTAATCTAACTGCCCTTGCGAGCCATTTAAAGCCTAGCCAATTATCCCTTGTGAGCCTCAAACCCTGCACCTTGTGTTTGTAAGGCAAACACCTTAGCCATTAAGCCACCCTCCCAACCCTCATTAAATAAAGTCATAGTATAGAACTGTAAAAAGGGGAAGAATCTAAGTATGGCATGGATTGACTATAATATTTGATAGTATCCCACATTCATGGATAAGAGTGCTTAAAAATGTATAAGATGCATCCTACGCTGATTGACTACATTACGGTGACCATGAAACAGTGGCAGACCATTTTGCAATTGAGCCATGATAAAGGACAACTTATTATTCTAGGGATAAAAATTCAGAGGGAGATATTCCAGGGTGACTGTCACCGCTGCTATTCAGCCTTGCCCTTAACCCATTAAGCTGTCTACTTAACAGCTTAGGTCATGGCTATAATTTTGCTCCTAGAAAGCAAAAAAGTGCAAAGACTCATCTTCTCCTTGTTGACAATTTGAAACTGTATAGTTCATCACATGAGGAACTGAAAGCACAACTGCAAGTTGTTAAAAGTTTTTCATATGATATAAGAATGTCATTTGGTCTTGATAAATGTGCAAAAGCAACCTTTAAATTAGGAAAACTGCAGCACCAGGAAAACATCATTTGGGACAAGAATGTGATATAAAAGAACTTTGAGCAAGAGGGAGTGTATAAATAATTGGGAACTGATGAAGGATCAACAATAAAACTTGAACAAATGTGAATAAAACTTAGTAAGGAATACTTCAGAAGACTTAAATTAATCCTGAAAACAGCATTAACATTTAGGAACAAAATCCAAGCTGTAAATCAATTTTCTCTTCGTATCCTAACCTACAGTTTTGGAGTGATTGACTGGCCTCAAAAGGTGCTGGATAGATTAGATAGGAAAGCAAGAAGGATGCTTCATGCTCACCAAATGATTTATAAAAATCAGTGCATACCAAGATTATATATTCCCCGTTCTGAAGGAGGGATGGGCCTCCTTGAAATTGATCACATGTATAGATTAGTAATTGTGGGGCTCCACACATCTGCTGACCTCACAAGACCCAAATGTAGTGAAAGTTTTGAAACATGAGGGGAATAAATCTAAGATGACTTCTCTGCTTAATCTATCAAAAGTATATCAGTGTCAAGCAGGAATGGAAATCAAACCAGAAGTGTATAAACATCAGGCAGAAACTGAATGTGCCAAAAACCAAAATAATATAAGGTAAAGGACCAGATGAGAAGGCAACAAATGTGGAAAAGGTATAAATATAGTTGCAAGTACAGAGAACATCTGGAAGAACCTTGTGTTGATCAGGAACAAACGCAGGAATGGTTAAGAAGAGGTGAATTTAAACCAAGAGATGAAAGGTTAATATTGGTGGCCCAAGGTAGTGGGCTACTTACACATTGAACATGTGGGAGAAACAGATAAATGTAGGTTTTGCTAAACAGAATTGGAAATGGTTGCACACCATGTTGCTGGTTGTGACATACTAATGGCAGAAGGACTGTATACTGACAGGCATAATAATGTGGCGAGACTGCTGCACTGGGGATTGTGCAAACATTATGGTATTGAAGTGGCTGAAAAGCACCAGAAACATGAGCCACAAAGCATCATAGAAAATGAAGTTTACATCACATGGAATCGTTCATTACCAACAGTTCAAAAAATAGATGATAGAAAACCGGATGTAGTAGTCCAAGAAAAGAAGACAGAAGTAATATTGATCGTTGAAATTGCCACACGCACTGACTACAGTGTCCTTCGCACAGAGAGAGAGACAAAGTCATAAAATATCGGGATTTGCAAGCAGAAACGAGAGCAATGTGGAAGAAATATACTCCAATAGGTCCAGTAGTAGTAGGAGCAATGGGTCATATAAAAAGAGTCTACAGTCATATTCAGATATGCTTACCAATACATGTAACTCCATACGAATTACAGGAGTCATTACTGGGCACATTGCAGGTGCTGCAAAGAGCACTTCTGGCTGACATCACAGTGAAACAATACTAATTTCATGAACTTTAATCATAGTTTTACTTAGGAATGCGGTCCATTCCCGTCATGCTATTAGACTCAAAAGATTTGGAAAAATTAAAAAAATGGAAGCAGAAGTTAACGCACGTTCTGCAGCAGGAACATTGTCTAAATTGTTCTGAGATCTAGAGTTTGTATCACAGGAACAATGCTGCAGTATCTATTCTGATACAGGAAGATGACTGTGATTTCTCTGTACTCCACACCAGGATCTTAGCTCGGCACATATACTTATTTGACCAATCTGGTTGAAACCTTTTGCCGTTTGTATCCTCACTCTCTCTCCTTTCAGTGGATGAAGAAATCTGCTCAATTTATCATAGCTGGACTTCTGGAAAGAACACTTTCTGAACAGTTGGACACTAATTGTTCTGTTGTTCTTTGCTTTGGGTCTCAAACTGGCACTGATAAGCAATGTTGTTCTGGTTTGCCTAGATAGAAGTCTCTGAGTAGGCATGCCAAGTATATCGTCATTGGGTATGTTTCTGAGGTTGAGTAAATTCAAAAAGGCATCAGTATTATCATGCTTTGACTTTTCTAGTAATTGCTTTGCACTCTTTACTGTACATTTAGCTAGTCCATTCGACTGTGGGTATTCCGGACTACTAGTAACATGTACAAAGTCCCATTCTTTTGCTAATTTCTGAAACAAGTGACTGGTAAATAGAGTACCATTGTCAGAAATAACTTTGTGTGGACTACCATGGACTGAGAAATGACGTTGGTGATAGCAGTGGATGTTAGATTAGGTAGTAAATCCATCTTGAACCAGTTTGAATAAGAATCTACCAACACTAAGCAATGCTGATTGTTCCACTCGAATATTTCAGTAGCTACTGTTGACCAAGGTAGTTCAGGAACTTTACTTGGGTGAAGTGGTTCTTTTTGCAAATGCAGTTTAGTACTGTTGCATACTGAACAAGAAGAAAGTACTTTATCGATGTCTTTTGCTAGAGAAGGCCAAAATACTAGTCCTCTCACCCTTCTTTTGGTAGATTCATAACCTGGGTGACCACAATGCAAAATCTGGATTTATTCACATTGTAAGGAAGCAGGAACAACAATTGTAGGACCTTTGAAAATAATGCCGTCTTCCATCAACACCTCATCTCTGTAAGGATAATAAGTTTGCATATCAGGTGGTACACTAGATTGCTTTGATGGCCATCCAACATTAATGTAGTGAGTGAACTTTTGCAAAACGGAATCAGTCTTTGTATGATCTCTCAGCTCAAGTCTCATGGTAGAAAAATTACGCACTTCTAGGACATCAAAGTCAAAATTCTCTGCATGAAGCTGTTATGTTGTATTTCTAGGCAATCTAGATAAGGTATCCACCAGATAAAGATGTTTGCCTTTTGTATAGACCATTTTGAAGTTGTACTTTTGTGATTTGAGCATCATTTTTTGAAATCTCGCTTGGAGCTGAATTCATAGGCTTCGTTAAAGTAGTGACTAGAGGTTGGCGATCAGTCTTAATCTGAATAGCTCGACCATAAATATAATCTTGAAACTTTGAACATGCAAATACTATTGCCAAACGTTCTTTCTCAATTTGAGCATATTTCATTTCAGTTTGGGTAAGAGATCTATACGCATAATCTACTGGTCTGCCTTCTTGAAGAATAATTGCACCAAGACCAAATTTTGAAGCATCACAGAAATAAATGACTGGTTTATTGGCATCATAGTATCTTAATGTTTGGGTGGAAATTTACTGCTTAAGGTCTTCACATGCTATCTGGTGCTGTTCCAACCAATACTATGTAACATTTATGCACATCAGCTCTCTCAAAGGCGCTGTCAACTTACTGAATTGTCGTATAACCTTTCCTAGATAGTTGACCATATCAAGAAAACACTGTAGAGCTTGAACATTACATGATGCTGGCATCTCAAGAATGGCTGCTCCCTTGGACGGGTCTGGTCGGAAGCCAGTGGTAGTAAACAAGTGACCTAACATATGTAGCTTCTGCTAGTCTGAATGTACACTTCAGAGGCTTGAGCTTCAAGTTCACTTCTTGTGCTTTGTTAGGACTCTCCTAAGGTTTCTGTCATGCTCTGCTTCACCATTGCCTCCAACCAATAAATCATCTACTATTATGGCACAAGGATAACCCAAAATAATTAATTTGCTCCATTGCACGCTGAAAGACTTCACTTGCAGAATGTATTCCTAATGGCGTCCTGAGGAATCTCTATCTTCCAAATGGGGTACTGAAAGTAGTCAGTAGTGAAGATTTGCGATCAAGGATCACTTGCCAAAATGAATTTTTTGCATCCAAGACAGAAAAATAGTGGCATTCAGTGTCAGGGCTGCAACTTCCTCAACTGTACGCATAGGATGATGTGGTCTCTCTAATGGTTTGTTCAAATCTCTTGGGTCAATACATATTCTGATTTCGCCTGATCCTTTTTTGTGGGCTTCCACCATGGACAACACTCATTCAGTTGGTTCTGTGACTGGACAAATTACACATTGCTGCACCATTTTATCCAATTGAGCTTTGACTTTATCCTGCATAGCTATCAACTTTTCTTGCCAGTCTGACCACTGGACTGACCTCTGGGTGTAACTTCACAGAATTCACAACTGGAAGTTTGCCCAACTTATCACTGAAAACGTCAGCATACTCTGAGAAAATAGCTTCAGAGAAATTGGAACTAGGATATGTGCTTGTATGATGAACTTTGGTAATGGAAAGCAAATTCATTCTCAAACTGTTTTTGAGACCCAACAATTACCACACAGGTCTTCAGACTACATAGAATAGTAAGCTGTAACAGTTCCTAGCCAAATAACATGAAAGCACTCCTGAGCCTTCGTTTTGAATTTCTTCACCTCCATAAGAAAAAAGTTTCACACAACTAGCCACGTAAAGTTGCTCACCAGCTCTCACCTTAGCAAAAGTGTCTGCTGACATAACATTACACTTTGAACCAGTGTCTACTTTGAACTTGTGGTTTTATCATTGATCTGGACAGTACAAAATACTTCATTCTTTATCAACAAGTTTACTGCATCGACCTTTTCACCAATTAATGATACACCATCTATGTAGAAAGTGGAGTTGCAGCTCTCTACATGATTAACTTGCTTTAAGTGACCATTCTTTATAACTGTTTGAGGTTTACTTTGCAAAACATTTAAAAGTGGTTCAATTTTTTACACTTGTGGCATTGTTGGCCAAATGCTAAGCATTTTTCTCTTTTAGACTCCTGATTGGCTCCACAGTTGTGACAGTTAACAATAAAGCTTGACTCTGGTTTTGCTGACTCATCCTTGTACTACACTGAGCATGTCCTTTTCTTAGAACTTACTGGATAACTATGGCTTTTACCTACCACACTTACAGAGGTTGCAACTGCCATGCATACCTTTCAGCCTGGAAACATCAAAAGTCTAGAAAAAAGGCCCATGAAAAAATAGAAGCAAATCAGTATGCTGATTAACATGTTTGCATACATAATCATGTAACCCCACCCACTCCGATGGAATTCTGGGATACCAACTTTCAAATGCAAACTGAATAACAGACCACCAAAATATGGCCCCAGACCATGAAGGAAATTGTAACAATTTCTTGAAATGTGTAGCAATGATGTTCACTGGGAAGGGAGAAGATTATGAACCTTTTTGTTTTTGGTGACTTGCAGTATGTGGGTTTTGTGGTAAATGTAGGTCATTTAATGGTAGGCAATATTCTAATTTTAGCAAAAGAATATTCTAGTTTGCTAGGACCTCCAAAAGTCATTCTCCATTGTCTATTGATCAGTGGCGTAGCTAGAGTTTGCACCATATGGGGCCGTCTTTGAGTTTGCTTCTGTTCCCCGCCTCACAAAATAATGGTCAAATGAGCCCCCCCCCATACAAAGCCCTTGCCCCTGCAGCCATTACAATGTCCCATTATTTGGCTCCATTTACCATAAACACTAATGTCCGTACTGCTTTACTTCTACAATGATTATTTGGATTTCATTTAAAACTTTTATTTTACATTTTATAGCACAAACACTAATAGACATCTGCTAAACAAAGCAATACAGTCTCACAATGAAAATAGACTTAGCAGTAAAAATTCTCTGTCCTTGAAAGTAAACTCAAATTCATTGAAACAGCACTGAAACCCACATTCAAAGAAAATGCATCCGCTAGTGGTGGATAAAGATTACTTTTTGGCTGTTTTCAAATCATAGGCCCCTTGCACACGAAACCTACATTCTTTGATGCACCTTCCTGGTTGTTTTAAATTATATTCCTTGTATAATACAGCACAGTTAGAGCATGTTTTAAATTTATTGTTCTGAACATTTTTCCAGTGAGCAATGAAATAAAATGCATGAACCAATAATGACAAAACTGCCCACTTCAGAACATTTCTATCATAAAATTCTAGTCAAACTTCTACTATCCACAGTATCAGTAAATATGCACAATCTCTGCAGAAATAGGTCATCTAAATAATTACACATTAAAGAGATCTGTAACTAAGGAAGAGGTTGCTGCTAGCAAACAACTTTAAATTTCATCTGCAAATAAAGTGCCTGTTGCCCTTGAGGGAAATGTTGCCTTTTACATTAAATAAAATGATAACCTAGTAATATTGAAATAGGGAATGGATGACAAACTGATAGGCTCATAGTTACTAGGGATCTCTGCCAAAGACGACATTCTCAGGACTGCAGAATCCACCCCCTTTAAAAGTACAACACAGTACAGTATCAGCAAGCTGTCTACATACTGTGGGAGTAAAACCCACAGCCTTCTGCATCAAAAGCAACTATTCTACCTGTTGTGTCACTAACAACACAAACAGACTTGGCATAAGCAGCACTAAACTTCGCACCCCCTGAAGAACTATGCAGCACAAGAAATCTGGAAAAAGCCAAAATGTATTGGGGGGGGGGTAAAACCAGGGACACAAACATTGCTTGTATAATCTTAGAAAAGTTGCTAGAATAAAATGTTATGTTACCATGCATTTCCTGAAAGATAGGAAGACTAAAGCTTAAATGGCTATTATTTAGTGAATTTAGTTCTCACTAATTTGCTAGAAAACCACAAATTTGAAGAGGAACAAATGTAAGAGCCAAAGAACACAAGTGATGGTGTGGGTAGGGAAATCAGTCTCTTGTTCCTTATACTTAAGGTACAGGGTTTGAGCTTGAGTAACACTAACCACCAGGTATACTTAACTGGGGCATTTTACACACACACACACACACACACACACAGATAAACTGCCTTAATGCCATCAATGGAAAATAAACTGCCTTAACACACACAAAAAGCACATAAACTGCCTTAGTGCCATCAACAGGAATGGTTGCATGCACATAGTTCTTGGCCACATTTAACAATCGATGCAGATAAATGCGCACACCTTTAAACAGTTCTTGACCAGGAAATAAAACACTGCAATGGTTCTGATTAAGCTTATGTTAGCTGTTAGAGTTGTTTTCTTACCCGAAGACTGGGACACATAGATAGACTCTGCAAAATGTAAATTATGCCGCCATTGCTGTTATATTCAGTCCAGCAGGCAGTAGCTGAAGCTGATGTCATCATGCATGCCCCTGTAGGCTGGTGATGCGTAGTGACAGCCAAAAATTTAAAGTAGTAATACAAAAAAAAGAACAGGAAATTCAAAAATTAAGGGGGCCACTCAATTCGTGACACCCTAATATTTTGCCCTCAAAACCAGTAAGTATCGAGGAATTCAGTGTGGTTGAGAGGTCTGCTGTCGTGCTTAAGCCTGCTGTTGCTAGCCATGTGTTGCATGCTGTATACATTTGCTCTGGTGCCTGCTGAAGCCATGCGCTTATCACTCACAAGCATGCTTGTGCGCCTTTCTGTAACTTCATGAATTTGTCAAATCTCAGTAGTTTTGCTCAGTGTTAAATCACTGTCATGAAGCAAAATCTTTCTCATTGCAGCACTACTAATACCACACAGAAGCCTGTCCTTTATTAACTCATCTTTTAAGTCACCAAATCTACAGATTTTATCTTTGTTTCTTAGGTCAGTAATAAAAGCTGCAAAAGTTTCTTCTGGCCTTTGATCTCTCGTGTAAAACAAATGCCTTTCTTAATGTAATATTTGTCTGGGGGTTGCACATTTCCCTGAATTTGCATTTCAAACACTTGAGGTCCTCCCTTGATTCAGCCTGTACAACAATATGATAGTTTTCACCTTCTTCATGTATTGCTGGTACATACCCAAATGAATGCTCTCTTTCAATGGCCTCTGACCCAGCTAGGTTTAGCAAAATGAATGCCCGGGTGCATGCATCATTGTTAGAATAAGCTGCTTGTATAAAAATATTGTACTCTTGCTCAGATATTCTCCAATTCCCTGCAATATTGTTATCAAGTACAAGTGGTGGTGGCTTTCGAAATTAGTCTGCCATGCCAACAAATTGCAGTAAAACACAATGCAACCCAAGTCCACTTTTAACTGTACGAATATGCAAACTTGCACATATGCCTGAAATTTGTGCCAGTATTTATAACTATGCCCAATAGTACAATAAGCCTCTGAATAACTGAACTTTGCAAAATAAGTCTTTTGGGCCCAAGAATACTCTTGAAATCACTGTACTGTAAGAAATCTCCTCTTTTCAGTGCAAGAAACATTTCACAATAACTGCACTGTGCGAATAAACTGGGCAGAAGCTCAAAGTAAAAAACATGTCTAAGTAATTGCACTTTGCATATAAACATTACACAGTACACTGAAACTTTCCCAAAATGGCTGTACTTTGCTAGATAACTCTTTACAGTGCAAGAAACACTGTAATGGCAGCAGTTTGCAAAGAGACATACCCAGCACAAGAAACTTTTTGAATGACTGTATCTTGACTGCACTTTATGAAATAATTGCACTTTACACACAAACTCTTCGGAATAAATGCACAGTAATAAGCACACACTGTAAGCAGTTGTACATACTTTGAGAAACTTTGAACAACTCTAGTTATGCCCTTAATAGCTTCAATCAATGCCAAATAGTTTATGCCAAAAACATGCAATTGCCTTGCTTTATTTATGCTTAATGTGCCCTTTTTACCCTCATTATATTTGTTTTGCTCATTTAATCTTTTCTCATGCCCATTATACTTGTGCTCATTTTACTCCAAACATGGCTGTTTTACTTTAAACATGCTCGTTTTGCAATTCCGAGGTAATTCCAAATCCTTTGTGCTTTTCTGATAATCGTTTTATCAAATATCTCAATTCTAAACATTTTGTTTAATAAACTTTTTGTGCCTCTCTCTAGTTTAATAATGCAGTTTCTGCCCTTGTAATGCTCCGTTTTTATCTTTTTTTATAAATTAAGTAGTTTGTGCAAGTTTTCATTGCCTTTGGTTCGTTTCTGGCCCTTTTTTGCACTCTGTTCTCTTAGTTTACCTTCTCTGTTAACTCTGCATCTTGTAGCTCTGAAAAAGTCTCTGGAATCCCAGTTCTGGCACCATGTTGCCCATCCGGTCAGGATAAAATAGACTAGCATTTGTGGGTTCTGTTCAAGCAGCTTTATTATGTACAAGCACATTAGGATTGAGGCTTAATAACTTTAACTTAGATAAACTTGTTAACAACTAGCAATCACATTTGTACATGCTCACTGCCTGGCTGCACTCCCAAAATGGCACTGAAGCTAACACATGCTTGCTATTTATATGCAAGTGCTGTCCTTGAAATGCTTCTTCAAGGTACAACACACACTATTCTACAGAACTGATTCCAAATTCATAGTATAGATAGATTTATCACATTTTGTATTTGTTTTAGGAATAATTGGTTGCCTCTGGATGCCCATGTTAATCAGGCTGGCTGGAGAAATGGTGGGAAACTGTCCATCCATTTTGACAGGTATATAGTGTAGGTACCTAGTGGAGGGTATGCAGGATGGACCAGGTTTTGCTGTAAGAATAACAAAAAACTGCTATTCTGTGGAGGGCTAGGGTAGAAAACTGCATCAATGCTTCACCAAGTGCACATGGAAGCAGGGGAGTTAAGGAGGGTTTCCTAGCAGATATCTAGGGAAAATTATCTTTCTAGGTGCTTGCTTCTATGCATGGCTATACACAGCTGTGCTAAACTTTGTTGCACAATGCGCAGCTATGTGCAAACATGAGGCTTAAACACAAGTAAAGTTAAACGATTGCAAAACAAAGTAACCAGTGGGGAAAACCCAAGACTGAGTCTTATTCTAGCAACCCCCAACTCAGATGGGTCCTAGGCTGCACACTTCTACCACAAGTGTGCAGCGGGGCCTTCTTCATGTAACATGGCTGGTTTTAGTGCTCAAGTGATACCAGTCTAAATTCAGCAAATCTGACCCTAGCCTATGGTATAAAATGCAGACGTTCAAAGTGCAGAAAATCAGTCGCAACAGCAAAATCAATTTAAATAAAGCAGTAATTCAGTAGAATACTCCCACAAGAGTGTAGACCACAAACCTTCCTAGTGTGAAATAACTGGTCTAGAACTTGTGCTTAAACCAGAACAAAGACACTTAGAATAGCATGCACAATAAGCCTTCACCAGAAATTCCCAGCTTACAATGGTGTAGGCTACACTCTCCTGCCACAAGAGTCAAGACCACAAACCCTCCTAATTTAAAGTAACTGGTTTGGAGCCCAAGTGCTTAAATCAGAATTAAGACACTTGGCTTTTGTAATTATATGAGTGGATATGGCTTTTTCTGCACTGGTAATACCCGTCTTTGTACATTGCTTTTGTTCTAGTGTGAAGAAACACAATACATTTTTCTAATGCATTATTGAAGATATGCCCCATTTCTCTGGTAGAGAGCTTTCTGCAGTGCCAAGTTCATAGAGGCATGGGTTTGTTCTTTTCCTCTGTTTGGACTTGAAGTGTCTAGGGACAAGCTGAATAAATGAATGAGGATTGGATGGCAAAAATCAGACCCTAGTGGTATGTGACACCTACATGAAGGTGTATAACGCTCAATGTTAAGTTGTCATTCTCGCCTTCATTCTTGCTGGATGGGTTCGGAGCCGATCCTCGGCTCCGACTCGGCCTATACTATAGCTCGAGAGCTATTTTTACCGGCTCGAGGCAGCCCTGTATCCCACAATACCATGCGCTAACTCCCCAGATCTCGTTTGCCGCTTTGCTGCGAGGTAGTCTGTTTTTAACGGCTCCGGTCAGTAAGTGCTTTTTTCATATATATTTTCAGTCTCAGTAGTTTTTTTCCAGTTACCCTTCTTTAGGTCCCTTCTAACTGTCTTACCCTTTCGGTAGCCCTTTTTCCCCTTCTTTAGTTAGTTTTTTATCTTGGGCCTACGGGCTTTTCCTTAGTTTTCCCCCACCCCTTTCAGTGTGTGTGTGGGTTTTTAGTCAGTTCCCCTTAACTTTAAGTGTGTGTGTGGACTGACTGTGTTCCTTTTTATTTTTTGTCAGGATGTCAAAGGACCCTAAGGTTTCGGGATTCAAGAAGTGTGACTCGTGCTGTCAGAAAATGTCTCTGACAGACGGTCACACTTCTTGTGTCTATTGCTTGGGGCCTTTACACCTGCAGGACTCTTGTTCCCTTTGTCATGGATTTAGTTCAAGAGTCCTGCAGGAAAGGCGTAACAAGCTCATCCTAAGGGGCTTGTTAAAGCCTGATGACTCCCCGTCCAAGTCTGGCTCGGGGAAGTCATCAAAAACCGCCAAACCCTCGGCTCCAGCTTCTGAGACGAGGGCTGGCGTTATCGAGACGGCTCTGACCTCAGTTCTGTCTGGCTCCGAGGTGAGCCAAGTGGTTTCCGCTCTGAAACCATCATCGGAGCCGACCCCAGCGCGCAAGCGCTCTAGGTCCCCTTCGCTAGAGTCCGTCAGATCGGCTCCGAGGTCCCCTCTCCTATCGGAGTGGAGTCATAGGACTCATTCATCGAGGCATCCAGGCTCTCCGACCATGACATCGAGAGGTTGGTCAGTAGACTCATAAAATCTCAGGCGCTGGCCCAAATGCTCCAGAGCCCATCTCACCAGATTGTGGCTCCTTCGATACAGCTATCCATTCCTCCTCTGACTCATCTCTTGAGTTCGGAGCCGGAGTTTGTCAGAACCGTGACCTTGCCCACGTCGGGGCCGATACTTCCTCCTTCGGCTCCGGTGTCGTCGGCTCTGACCTCGTCATTGGTTCCATCCATGGAGAGGTCCGGGTGCCGAGACTCCATTGTCGGCTCCGAGGGGGCGAGTGGCATCGGACCCTTGTACGACCCTGCTCTCCCTATCGGAGCTTCAGCTCTGGTTAGTTCGGCCCCGACATCATTCTCTGAGCCTTCTCTGTCGGTTCCGGGGGCGGGTCCGGTCTCTTCGGAGCCGGGGCTACCTTTGGTATCTGATGGGGGAGCCTTCGAGGTGATGAGGAGTGTGCTGGACCCAGTGTCCACTCCAAGGTTAAGTTCTGCGGCTCCTCCCTCTGTAGTGCCTGTTATGGTCTCTGGCCATCCTCCTACACCTGACAGCAGAGATCCAAAGCATAGGGTACCCACCTTGGGTGTCTCCTCCTCTTCCGAGGGCTCCCCTGAAGTTTCAGGGGAACCCCCTAGGAAAAGAAAGTGCAAGAGGAAGCACATAGACTCCCCCGAGTCTGTCACGTCGGACACCGACTTGGATGAGTCGGTAGGTTCCCCCAGATCCCCCTCTGAGGATGTCTCCTTTTCAGACATCCTGGAGATCCTAAGACAGAGGGGAAATTGGTCCACTCTCAAACCTTCCGAGGACGAGTCGGTTTACCTTGACGCCTTTGGATCTCTCCCTTCCACCTCCTGGGTGTATCCCCCTTTCGACCCAGTAATGGAGGTAGTGGCTAGAAAGGCGTGGGCAGCTCCTGATTCAATGGAACCTACCCCTAGGAGGCCTTCTAAATTTATTTCTGCACCAAATGACAAATCCTTTCTCACCAAAGGTGTTTCAGTTTATGCTATGGTGGTAGCAGCAGCCACTAAGAAGGAATTGGCTGATCCTTCTGTATCTGTTCATCCTCCTAACAAAGAGTCCAGGACCATGGACAGGTATGGCAAGCGTACCTTTCCTTCAGCGATCTTTTCTATGAGATCGCTGAACTATTTGTCATTTCACCCACCTTCAGAGAGACTTGCTCAAAGAGCTGGGTGAAACGGTACAGGATCCTTCTGCTGTGGGGTTTAAGGACAAAATAAACTCTCAGCTGGCTACCCTGAACTCCATTGTTAACTCCTCCATGCGGCTTATCTCTTATGCAGCCGATGGAGCGAGTAGGGCCGCTGGCACAGGCGTTGCGTTGAGACGTCACGCTTGGATGCGAGACTGTAACTTTGCCAATCCCTTCAAGGCGTCCTTCACCAACACCCCCTTTGACGGTTCGGAATTGTTCGGACCTCAGGTGAAGAATACCCTCACCAGATGCGAGCAAGATGGTAAGACTCTCTGCTGTGGGAGTCCGTTTTTCCACGCCTTCTAGACCTTATCCTAAGGGACAGAAGGGAGGAAAGATGTGGTTCTGCAAACCTCAGGGAGTCGCGCCTGCCGCACGTGGTGAATTTCCCCCTAGAGGCAGAGAGGGAAATAATAACAGACGCCGCCCCAGGGGCAGAGGGGGTCCTCAGAACCAGGGCTCTAGGGAATCTTTTCCTGACCAACCCTTTCAGCATCCCTGAGAAGCTGCCCGACTGTCCGCCTTCGGAGGCAGTCGAGGGAAGATTATCTCTGTACCCGGAAGCCTGGCAATCCCTCTCCCAAGACACATGGGTACAGAAGATTATATCCGAGGGTTACAAAATCCCCTTCACTTTCCCTCCGGTACAACCACCAAAACCCCTACCAGACGTACCACCCGCACAAAGGGGTCAGGCTCAGCTAGAAATAAAAAAGCTGTTAGAAAAAAAAAGAGTCATCCAGGCAGTCCCAGCAGATCAGCTAGGATCCAGAATCTACTCCAGATTCTTTTTGGTACCAAAAAAGACAGGAGAATGGAGACCCATTTTGGACCTCAGCAGGTTAAACAACTCTATACTAAAGACAAAATTTAGGATGGTAACACTGCAGTCCATTCTACCCTTTTTGGGCAGAGACAACTGGATGTGCTCGTTAGACCTCCAGGACGCGTACTACCATATAAAGATATACAGGCGTTCCAGGAGGTTTCTCCGCTTCCGGCTGGGAGTCGGTCATTTTCAATTCGGGGTCCTGCTCTTTGGTCTCACCACAGCTCCCCGGGTGTTCACCAAATGTTTGGCAGTGGTCACGGCTCACCTGAGACAGAAAGGATTCCAGGTGTTTCCATACTTAGACGACTGGCTCATTTCCGCTACCACCAAACAGGATCTCATAATGGCCAGGGATTACACTATTCAACTTTGCAACAGTCTGGGTATTTCTATAAATTTTGCAAAGTCCTCCTTGTCGCCTTGTCAATGTATAAACTTTATAGGCGCCGTATTAAACACCACAGAAATGTCTGCAACATTACCACCTCAGAGAGTGACAGACATAAGGCGGAATGTTCAGCCCCTGTTTCAGCCCAACAGAGTCCAAGTCAAGCTAGTATTGAAAGTGTTGGGCCTCATGGCAGTGGCGATTCTTCTCTTCCATTAGCCCGCTTCCACATGAGGCTCCTTCAGTGGATGCTGTTTTCTCAGTGGTCCTTTCAACAGCTACCAATGACCCACAACATTTTGATAACCCCATCTTGCAAGAAACATCTCTCCTGGTGAATGGTTTCCCCTCAGCTTTTTCAGGGCAGACCCTTTGTTCTCCCCCTTCCAGTTGCCACTGTCACAACAGATACCTCCCTGATCAGGTGGGGGGGCATTATCAGGGCAGGACGGTCCAGGGCACTTGGCAACAGTCAGAATGCCACCTGCACGTAAATGTCCTGCAGATGAGGGCGGTGCTTTTGACGTTGCAAGCCCTTCAGAGCTTTCTTCCCACGGGGACTATAGCAATTCAAACGGACAATATGTCTGTGGTGTGGTACATAAACAAGCAGGGCGGAACAAGGTCCTACCCCCTCTGTCGAGAAGCACTCAGACTTTGGCAATGGGCAATTTCATCTCAACGGTTTCTGATAGCAACGCACATCCCCGGGAAGTCCAACGTCATAGCAGACAGATTGAGTAGAACTATCCTCATGCCTCACGAGTGGTCTCTAAAGCGGTAGCAGACGGAATTTTTCGGAAGTAGGGCCAGCCTTGCTGCGACCTTTTCGCAACTCCCCAAAACAGCAAGTGCCTCGACTTCTTCACACTTTTTCCTCTACCAGGCCAACCCCTCAGAGACGCTCTTGTTCACGTTTGGCCCCGGGGTCTTCTTTATGCCTTTCCTCCCTTTCCATTGATCCCGCAATTAATTCAGAAAGTTTATGCAAACTTGCACATATGCCTGAAATTTGTACCGGTATTTATAACTATGCCCAATAGTACAATAAGCCTCTGAATAACTGAACTTTGCAAAATAAGTCTTTTGGGCCCAAGAATACTCTTGAAATCACTGTACTGTAAGAAATCTCCTCTTTTCAGTGCAAGAAACATTTCACAGTAACTGCACTGTGCAAATAAACTGGGCAGAAGCTCAAAGTAAAAAAACATGTCTAAGTAATTGCACTTTGCATATAAACATTGCACAGTACACTGAAACTTTCCCAAAATGGCTGTACTTTGCTAGATAACTCTTAACAGTGCAAGAAACACTGTAATGGCAGCAGTTTGCAAAGAGACATACCCAGCACAAGAAACTTTTTGAATGACTGTATCTTGACTGCACTTTATGAAATAATTGCACTTTACACACAAACTCTTCGGAATAAATGCACAGTAATAAGCACACACTGTAAGCAGTTGTACATACTTTGAGAAACTTTGAACAACTCTAGTTATGCCCTTAATAGCTTCAATCAATGCCAGATAGTTTATGCCAAAAACATGCAATTGCCTTGCTTTATTTATGCTTAATGTGCCCTTTTTACCCTCATTATATTTGTTTTGCTCATTTAATCTTTTCTCGTGCCCATTATACTTGTGCTCATTTTACTCCAAACATGGCTGTTTTACTTTAAACATGCTCGTTTTGCAATTCCGAGCTAATTCCAAATCCTTTGTGCTTTTCTGATAATCGTTTTATCAAATATCTCAATTCTAAACATTTTGTTTAATAAACTTTTTGTGCCTCTCTCTTGTTTAATAATGCAGTTTCTGCCCTTGTAATGCTCTGTTTTTATCTTTTTTTATAAATTAAGTAGTTTGTGCAAGTTTTCATTACCTTTGGTTCATTTCTGGCCCTTTTTTGCACTCTGTTCTCTTAGTTTACCTTCCCTGTTAACTCTGCACCTTGTAGCTCTGAAAAAGTCTCTGGAATCCCAGTTCTGGCACCATGTTGCCCGTCTAGTCAGGATAAAATAGACTAGCATTTGTGGGTTCTGTTCAAGCAGCTTTATTATGTACAAACACATTAGGATTGAGGCTTAATAACTTTAACTTAGATAAACTTGTTAACAACTAGCTATCACATTCGTACACGCTCACTGCCTGGCTGCACTCCCAAAATGGCACTGAAGCTAACACATGCTTGCTATTTATATGCAAGTGCTGTCCTTGAAATGCTTCTTAAAGGTATAACACACACTATTCTACAGAACTGATTCCAAATTCATAGTATAGATAGATTTATCACATTTTGTATTTGTTTTAGGAATAATTGGTTGCCTCGGGATGCCCATGTTAATCAGGCTGGCTGGAGAAACGGTGGGAACCTGTCCATCCATTTTGACAGGTACATAGTGTAGGTACCTAGTGGAGAGTATGCAAGATGGACCAGGTTTTGCTGTAAGAATAACAAAAAACTGCTATTCTGTGGAGGGCTAGGGTAGAAAACTGCATCAATGCTTCGCACATGGAAGCAGGGGAGCTAAGGAGGGTTTCCTAGCAGATATCTAGGAAAAATTATCTTTCTAGGTGCTTACTTCTATGCATGGCTATACACAGCTGTGCTAAACTTTGTTGCACAATGTGCAGCTATGTGCAAACATGAGGCTTAAACACAAGTGAAGTTAAATGATTGCAAAACAAAGTAACCAGTGGGAAAACCCCAAGACTGAGTCTTATTCTAGCAACCCCCAACTCAGATGGGTCCTAGGCTGCACACGTCTGCCACAAGTGTGCAGCGGGGCCTTCTTCATGTAACATGGCTGGTTTTAGTGCTCAAGTGATACCAGTCTAAATTCAGCAAATCTGACTCTAGCCTATGGTATAAGATGCAAACGTTCGAAGTGCAGAAAATCAGTCGCAACAGCAAAAACAATTTAAATAAAGCAGTAATTCAGTAGAATACTCCCACAAGAGTGTAGACCACAAACCTTCCTAGTGTGAAATAACTGGTCTAGAACTTGTGCTTAAACCAGAACAAAGACACTTAGGATAGCATGCACAATAAGCCTTCACCAGAAATTCCCAGCTTACAATGGTGTAGGCTACACTCTCCTGCCACAAGAGTCAAGACCACAAACCCTCCTAATTTAAAGTAACTGGTTTGGAGCCCAAGTGCTTAAATCAGAACTAAGACACTTGGCTTTTGTAATTATATGAGTGGATATGGCTTTTTCTGCACTGGTAATACCCGTCTTTGTACATTGCTTTTGTTCTAGTGTGAAGAAACGCAATACATTTTTCTAATGCATTAGTGAAGAGATGTCCCATTTCTCTGGTAGAGAGCTTTCTGCAGTGCCAAGTTCATAGAGGCATGGGTTTGTTCTTTTCCTCTGTTTGGACTTGAAGTGTCTAGGGACAAGCTGAATAAATGAATGAGGATTGGATGGCAAAAATCAGACCCTAGTGGTATGTGTGACCTACATGAAGGTGTATAACGCTCATTATTTGATGAGTTTGTTGAGATTATTATTTATTTTTCGTTTTGTTAATTGGGATAGCCTCACTAGACTAGTAGCCTGTTTTTAGGGAGACCCAAGGTAGTATTTTTACTGCTGTGGAAAATTTGATCAGAGTATTGGAGAACGTCCCCTACTCTTTTCTATAAGTGCCACTGGATTGTTTACACCCATCTGAACTACCATCAAGTCAAGCAGATGGAGCCTCTGTTTAATATCTTCTGTAAAGGATGATGCGTTCAGGATTCCAGAACTCCCCTAATGCTCTACTGCAGAGTCAACAGTCCAATCATCTGGTGTGGGGAAAAAATACAGCCTTCTGGTCATCCAACACCAAAGGCATATGTGCTACCTGTTGAACCATTGACACTGCATTGTTATATTTGATCGAGTTCTGTTTCTGCTGTGACTGCTTTTTGGAATATTCATTCAATAGCTCCCAGCCTTGTCTTTGATAGGACAGATATTAATCCTAACTTTGACACATAGACAGACACTCGCCATATGTAAACTTTACTCACAAATTTTTTTTGTGTTGGAGCAGGGGAGGTATTAATGTATTTATCCCAGTGTTACATATGCAGTTATTAACTCCATGCTGTCTTTGTTGGGGGGGACTCTAAACTAGACACCCCCAATTTTTGCATGCTTTGTGAGATGAATCTCATACTCTTCTGGTGTCTGTCATTTGCAGAAATTCAACATGACAGTAAACTTTTAAGTAAAAGTCCAAGAGTATGTGTGTTACTGTAAGAGTTATCTGATCAAGGACTTGCTTTTTTTTGTAACTATTAAAACTCCTGTTGATACACCCAGGAAATTTGCACCAGAGGGCTTCAGCAGCAGACAGTTGAGAGAGATTAGTTTCTTTTCATTCATCTTCAGAGGAGATGCCCCCAGACTACACTGGTAGGTGGCATATGTCAGTACAAAGGTAAAATGATTATTGTCCTCATACCTTATAGGTTTGTTGTAGGGCTTCATACTACAGTATAGTTTCTTATTGGTGGTACTGGCTGCAGACAGATGTCCAGCTTCCAGTCTGACTTGCATAACTTTCAGTTGTCCTTAATCCAGTGTTGCTCCCGCCCCTAGCCTAAAATGTTGATTGATAGAGCAGCTTGCCGCATGTTTTATTTTATTTTTTTTTTTTTATCTTTAACATTTGTTGACTGGAAAAGTCCAGCTAGGGCAGAGCCTATTTTCAGTGAAGGCCCAGGGAGAAATGCTCCAGACACGTCTTTGGAATGTAGGAGGAAACCAGAGTCCTCGGAGGAAACCCACACGAATGCAGGGACTACATGCAGACTCTGCACAGAAGGCACCCCAGCTGAGAATCAAACCAGAGAACCTCTTGCTGTGAGGCAACAACACTAATCGCTGTACCACTGCATCACCCAGCATGTACAAGTTGTGTGTTGCAAGAGGTGCTGTCTCAGAAGTCTGTATATTGTAGAAAGGCATAAGGTTCTGAACTGAGAACCTTTGATCTGATATTGTTAATCCTCGTTCAGTCCTTACATTTGGGTATCGGTTCCGACCTCGGAACCGACCCAGCCATCTTCCAAGCTCATGCCAGCTACAAACTCTTGAGCTAAAAACTCTTACCCAAAATTCCCCTCTCCCTGTTACCCCAGATTTCGTTTGCCGTGTCGCCATTTGGTCGTGTCAAGCTACTTCTCTTGAGCTAAGTACAGTATTTTTCTTCATACTAAGTTCTAAGACAGCTTTTTTTCACAAAAAAGTTATTAGATAGCTATCTCTTACCTTATCGCATTTAGCGACTACCCTTTTTTGAATCCATTTAATCTCCTTTTCCTCTCTTTTTGCCGTGAGGTAATTCTTTTTTTTTTTTTTACCATCGTTGGTAAACCCCTTTTCCTTCTTACCTTTGGGTATTTTCTTGTACCATTGCTGGTATTTTTCTGTTTTTTTTTTCTTTCCTTATAACATGACAGATAAAGGTAGCCCAATGTTTAAAAGATGTTTAGATTGTGGCCATAAATTACCTACTTTAGATGCACATTCCCTGTGTGTCTATTGCTTTTGTGCCTCATTTAACAGTTGACCCCGCCTTGCGGGATTTGTAAGAATTTCTCTAACAGGATGTTAATTGAGAGGAAAAATAAATTAATATTGAAGGGGCTACTTAAATCACCTTTTTCAGAGGCTGCTTTTGGGTCAGAGGCTTCAACCCCTCCAAGATCCCATAAGAAAAAGAGTGATGAACATAAAAAGGCCAAGTCTCTTCCTTCGTCCCCAGCTGGAGAACCTCAGGAACTGAGACCCAAGAAAGCTAAGCTTTCCAGTTCGGATTTGACTTCTTCGGCTCCAGCGCTTTCGATGCCTAGACCTTCGGCACTGAGGCCATTGGCACCATCTGCGACCTCGGCACCAACTAGTGTGCCCCATATTGCATCGGTACTGAGGAGCTCCTCGGTTCATACTCCCTTACTGGCACCGGCTGTCCAGTCGATGCAGACTGTTATGACATAGATGGATGTTTCGATGCCCATTTCCTTTTCGGCTCCAACAACTTACCTGGCACCAAGTACCCTCTTGGTACAGACCATTCAGTTTTCGTCACCGATGTTTTCGGCTCAGGCCTTAGTGCTGACAACCACTTTGGTACCGACCTCATCTTCGGTGCAGACCATGCCTTCTGCACCGATGATTTCCTCAGTGCAGACACCAGTAGTTCAGTCCATTACAGCTCCATTGTTCTCAGTGCAGACCAGCTCTGTGGTGGGCACAGAGTGTGCTCCGTCGTTGGATAGACCTGACTCTCCCTCAGCCAAGTCCTTGAAATCTGCTAGAAGCCTTTCTGAACACAACGTGTTGCATCTTGTGGATCAAGTGCTTTTGGCCAGAGGTATCCCATCCCCCAGGACCTATCCTTCCTTGGGAGGTGATCACCCTTTACCAAAGACCCCTACTTATTCTCCTCCTTCATTGCCTTTGAAGCCCCTTGATATAGCACAGTCTTCCCCCACTGCGGTTCCTTTTATGGACCTCACTAAGGGGCACAGTTGCCTTTGTAGCAGGAGAGTCTTGTCATGGCCCAGGATGTCAGCTGTGGCATACATACTTTGGCATTTCACAGCCATCCAGGGACTCAGAGTTGGCAGGCTGAGCCACTTGGGTAAGGGGTGACCCCTGCCCTGGGCCCCCATCCCTCTTCAGGTGGACCGGCCTTCCAGCTAATGGAGAAGGCTCTGGCATCAGTTGGCGATCCTGTGCTGTCATTCTCCCCGCCCTCCTCTGGACCGCAATGTACACAAGCCGCTCCTAACAGATACCGGGCACAAGGGCCTCAGGACATACTCCCACAGGAGACCCCTTTTGAGCTGTCTTCCTCAGCTTCTCCCTCTGAGGAAGATCATCAAAAGAGCTTGTGCAAGAGGAAGCACATGGACTCCACAGAGGAGTCCCTTATTGAAGACACAGACTTTGATGATGGGAAAGGGTCCCCTTGATCACCCTCTGAGGTATCCTTTGGTGATATCCTTGAAATCTTTAAACAGAGAGGTGACTGGCAGCCCTCTAACCCGACCTCTGAAGAGTCTGTGTTCCTGCAGGCCTTTCTTGCCTGGCCCACTATCTCCTGGGTTACTCCACCTGCCCACGAACTTGTCTGGCTCATCGTGCAGCATGCGTGGAAGGCTCCTGACACCGTTGAGGCCTTTCCCCAGAGGCCAGATAAAATTTTGTCCCCTCCTGCTAGTGATCCCCATTGGTACAAAGGACTTCCTGTAGATGCTTTGGTGGTGGCCACAACTAAAAAGGACCTGGCAGAAGAAGAAAGCCAGACTGTCCATCCACCCAACAAAGAGTCCCGGGCTCTGGACAGAATAGGGAAGCATACTTTTGCATCAGCGACCTTTGCAGTCAGGTCCCTGAACTATATGGCACATTTTACCAGGCTTCAAAGAAACTTAATTTTTGAGCTTTCTGAAACTTTGGCTGGAGCTGTATCTGATGAGGTCCATGACAAAGTGGCCTCTCAGCCACCATCGAATTGCTATCTAACCTCTCCATGCACCTGATATCTCACGCATCAGGAGGAGCAGCTAGAGCAGCAGGTTCAGGCATTGTTCTGAGACGACATGCCTGGATGCGCTTGTGTAATTTCGTGGATCCCTTCAAAGCTTCCTTTCTCAACGCTCCCATCGAAGCCTCATCGTCATTTGGACCCAAGGTTAAAAGCACACTGGCCAGATGTGAACAGGACGGTAAGACCCTTTCTAATGTGGGTGTCTGTTATTCTTCCTCTCAACGGGCTTTCTCTAAAAACCAGAAGAGTGGGAAGATCTGGCACAAAAAGTCTCAAGGTTCTTTCCGTGGCACACAGGCCGAGTTCTTCCCTAGAGGCAGAGGGAGAAACTCACAGCGAAGACTCCCCTTTCGGGGCAGAGGGGGTCCTCATAACCAGGGTTCCAGAGATTCTTTCCCTGGCCAATCCTACCAGCGCTCCTGAAGAGTGGCCCAACTGCTTTCCTCTGGAAGTGGTTGAGGGTCGTTTCTCTTTGTATCCTTCTGCCTGGCTAACCATTACCACCGATTCTTGGATACAAAGGATAATAACCAGAGGTTATCATATCCCCTTCGACCTTTGTCCCGCTCCCCTAACAAGCTTATCTGATGTCCCACCCAGTCAAAGGGAAGAAGCAGCGTTAGAGATTTCAAAGCTGCTAAGAAAGAGTCATCCAAATAGTCCCTCCAGACCAGATAGGATCCGGATTCTAATCAAGACTATTTTTGGTGCCAAAGAAAACCGGGGACTGGAAACCAATTTTGGATCTCAGTGGATTGAACAGGTTTGTAAAAGTACGGAAATTCTGGATGGTCACAGTTTATCCTTCCGCTTTTGGAAAAAGATGATTGGATGTGCTCAATAGATCTTCAAGATGCATAATACCACATAAAAGTGGGCAGACCATCAAGAAGATTCCTTCACTTTCATGCGGGAGCCAGTCATTACCAGTTCAGAGTATTGCCCTGCGGACTCTCTACAGCCCCCAGAGTGTTCACAAAGTGCATGGCAGTCATCACAGCTCACTTGCGACTACAAGGATTCCAGGTGTTTCCATACCTAGATGACTGGCTCATCTCCACCCCCACCAGACATCTATTGGAAGAAGCCCTGGCATACACTCTCCTCACTGCAGAAAGGCTAGGCATAACCATAAACTGGCAAATATCCAATCTCACCCCATCTCAGCCCACAGAATTCATAGGGGTCATCTTGAATACAAAGAATTGCAGAGCATCCATTCCAGAGCACTAAGGATAAAGCAGCAACTGATTCCAATCCTTTCAAGGGAGAAATCCACAGCTCATTTTGTTCTCCAGTTGTTGGGTTCCATGGCAGCCTCCATTACGATTGTCCCCCTGGCCAGGTTTCACATGAGGCTTCTACAATGGCTACTGCTCACCAAATGGTATCCCTTTCAGTACCCGCTTTCAGCCAAGATTCGGGTAACTCACAGGTGCAAACAAGATTTAAATTGGTGGATGGCGCACAGTCCGTCACAATGGTTCTCACCCCTTTTCCCCCCAACAGCCCAAGGCTACAGTGACCACAGATGCCTCCCTGATGGGGTAGGGGGGCTATTTCAGGGACAGACAGTCCAAGGTACTTGTTCTTGAAATGGAGGCCCATCTGCATATAAATGTTCTAGAGCTGGGGGCGGTGCTTCTGGCGTTGCAAGCATTCCATCCCCTGCTGCCTTCTGGGACTATTGCGATACAATCAGACAACCATGGTGGTGGTCTGGCACATCAACAAACAAATCTTACCCACTCTGTCAAGAGGCCATGAGGATATGGCAATGGGCGATGGCTACCCAACCGCTTTCTTCTAGCAGTGCACATTCCCAGGAGTTCCAACGTGATAGCAGACAGACTCAGCAGGTGTATTCTATAACCTCACAAGTGGTCCCTGAATCCCTTGATAGCGGTGGAGATTTTCAACCGCTGGGGTCTTACTTGCTGCAACCTCTTTGCGTCCCCGACCAACTACAAATGCAGCAACTAATTCACCCTGATTCCCCCTCCGGGACAGTCGCCCATGGACGCTCTAGTCCACGATTGGCCCTCGGGTCTGCTTTATGTATTTCCACCTCTCCCCCTCATTCCCCAGTTTAGAAAGCCCGCCAGTTGAAGAGCAAAGTAATCCTCATAGCACCATATTGGCCTTGTCAGATTTGGTTTCCCTTCCTTTGGCCTCACCTGCTAGATCAACCGTGGATTCCCCATCCAACCCCGGGGTTGATCTCCCATCCACAGAATCTGATTCACCCCATCTTGAACTGCCTGAAGCTCACAGCTTGGCTCCTCCAATTCCTTTGATTGCCAGGCAGAATGATCTTTCTTTGCCAGTACGTGACATTCTTATTACATCTCATAAGCCTTCCACCAGAATTACATATCTCAGCAAGTGGAAAAGATTTACTTTTTGACTGAAAGAAAGACAAGCAGATCCTTTTTCAGCACCTGTGTCGATAGCACTGGAATATCTGTCTACCCTATTTCAGTCCAGTCTGTCTGCCTCTACCATTAGAGTTCATTTGGCTGCAATATCTAATTTTCATGATGGTATCCAAGACTCTTCTCTTATGTCACACAAATTATGCAAGACTTTCATAAAAGGCGTGAATCATCTAAGACCCCATTTTAGAGAACCTACTCAACCATGGGACCTGTCATTAGTCCTACATACTTTGACAATGCCACCTTTCGAACCAACTTCTTCTTGTGACCTCAGATATTTGTCATGGAAAACCTTGTTTTTGGTCACCATTACTTCTGCCAGACATATCTCTGAGCTTCAAGCCTTATGCATCAAGAGACCATATTTGATTTTTCATAGAGAGAGAGTGTTATTGAGAACTAATGCTTCCTTTCTTCCAAAAATGATCTCTGAAATGTTCATTAATCAAACCATTGAATTGCCAGTTTTCTTCCCCAATCATTCAAACAGAGGAGAGTATTGCCTACATACCCTAGATATTCACAGGCATATTTGCTTCTACTTGAACAGGACTAGGGATTCTCGTAAATCAGACCAGTTATTTTTGGCCTATTCTGGACCTAGATTAGGATGTGCAGTTGCTAAGGTCACACTGGCTAAATGGTTAAAAGACTGCATAACCTTCATTTATAGACGTAATATTCCATACCATAAAGGCTCATTCTACAAGGTCGGTGGCAACTTCTGCTGCCTTCCATGCCAGAGCCTCTTTACATGACATTTGTGCAGCTGCAACTTGGGCTTCTCCTCATACCTTCATCAATCATTGCAAATTGGATTTGGCCTCCAGGGGAAAAGCATCTTTTGGTTCTATGGTGCTTCAGAATGTCCTTCCATGAGACCCTCCCAGGAATAAAGGTAGCTGGGGACTCTGCCCCACATGTAAGGACTAAGCAAGGATTAACAGTATCAGATAAAGAAGTTATGTCGTACCATAATGTTCCATCTGTATTGTTGATCCTCGTTCAGTCATTACTACCCTCCCTCCTTCCCCCTCCTGTGGCTTCTAGTGGATCTCACCATCCGGTTCTGTTAGGTCATTTGACCAGAGGTAGCCTCTACCTACTTTTGACTTAAAACTCAATCTGAGGTAACGGAGAGGGGAATTCTGGGTAAGAGTGTTTAGCTCGAGAGTTTGTAGCTGGCACGAGTTTGGAAGATGGTTGGCTCAGTTTCGAGGTCAGAACCAATACCCACATGTAATGACTGAACGAGGATCAACAATACAGATGGAACATTATGGTAAGACATAACTTCTTTTTCTTTAATAATAGATTGCTTTGTTAGGTAGTTTGTAAAGTTCTCATTTGGACTGTATGGATTGCAAATTTATGAGGTCTTTGACATCCATGGAAAAAGTGATGAAAAGGTATAGCTACAAAAGGCTACAACTTGCAGTTTATTGTTTGTGGGGAGGCATGAGATCCCCACCTACAAGCATTGTTTCTTGCAGTAGAAAAGACCCTCCACTAAAGAGCCCTAAACATAAAATCCTTTCTTGAACACAAGAAATTACTGGAGTTGGCTTAAGGGATAACCCCCCGGTGGGGGGGGGGGGGCAGTCTGTGACTGCTGTAAAGAAAGTGCTCCTTAGAAAAGAGAAAAGGCTCATTAAAATAGAAGTTTGCAAAAGATTAAGGATTGTGGTGGCTGAAAGTTCAAAGACCTTATTAAGCCCATCTGTCCCACTGAAGCATGTGGGCAGTGGAAACAGAAAGATTTGAGTTGTCCTTTCTGTATTTCTCTCTGCCTGCAACTACTGTGTCCCTAGCTGTCTGACCTGTAAATTCATACTTTGCCATCAGATGAGTACCCCCAAACACACACACACACACACACACACACACACACACACACACACACAGTCTTATTTATTTGCTTGCTTGCATTTGTTTACTGAGAGTTTCTACCTGGGTCATAGGAAACCTTTTTTAGTGGAGACCAGAGAAGAAAAGCTCAAAGAAAAATTTAGTAGCATGCATGCTAAAGATTTTAGAAAATAAATAATTAAGGGCTCATATTAAAAGTTAAGAGCTAAATTCTACAGTTATTAATGAGAGGAGAAACTCTCTTGCTTGAAAAAAGAAAACTTAATCTGATGCTGTTAGTTTCATTCTTCCTTAACAAATGGGTGTGGATTTGTTGAGGAAGAATGAAAATGGACAACACAGATGGAACGTTGTGGTGAATACATAACTTTTTTTTTTTTTTTTAACCAGAGTTAAGTAGATGACTATGGAGATTTTTCTTAAAATTGTTTTGAGGTTGTGGCAGATGGCATCTGGTTCCAGAACTTAACCACATGGCATGAGTACAAGGCCACACCTTGTACATTTGAGGCTCTGTCCTGGTAGGCAAGCTATTTGTCTTTAGAGTGGAGTTCTGTTTTGGGACAGTACCACCTCATCAATGAAATTAGGGAAGGACATCTGGACAGCTGACACAGAATAGAGTGGGCTACCTTTATTTTCGTGTATTGAAAATAGCTGGGAAATTCCGTCTTGTTTTTATGTGGAGCAATGCAGTGGTGAATTCTGCTAAGGAGATTAGAGGCAAATGTTGCTATTTTGTTGTTGGTCTTTGTTGTTGAGTAGTATGAAGGTTAGAATAGATTGGGTAGAAAGTGAGCATTGGCTGTAGCCTTACATGGTATAGAAGATTTCAAAGGGCACATCCAGAATTAGCTTATCCAGTTTACCTCCCTGATGATGGGATGAACTGCACATTATTTTTTATGCGCCCCCACACAAAAAAAAAAAAAAAAAAAAAAGATGTCTGCCATTACTACTAACATTTTTGACTATTGTATGCTTGCCAAGGCAGTATATAGCCAGTCTGGTACTGGAGCAGCTCACAAGTGTCTCATCTTTCAATGTTCAAGACTTTTATTCCATAAAAACAAAATTTATTTTATTCCTCCATTTTTGCTTTTGTTTGAGCCTCTTCACAAATGGCAGCAAATCCCGTTTTTAATATCTTTCTTAATGGTGCATTTCACTTGAAGCCACTCCCCCCCCCCCAAAAAAAAAAAAAAAATCATATTGCTTCCTCTTGTAATTTGAATTTTTGCTATTTCCATTTGAAGTTACAGGCATAGTAAACGTAAAATATGTTTCCATGGAAAACAGTTTTCTGGTAGCTGTTAACATCTTGGGGGATGGATTTCAGATTTACAAGTTCTTCTTTAGAAACTACCTGATATGGCATTTCATGATGGAGATAATACTGAAAACGAATTATCCTTTCATGTGAAAGGGTGGTTTACTGCATCAGTATCACTGCTCTTATCCAAACTACTACACCTTTCATTCCTGCTAGATGTGCATAGCTCAGATACTGTACCAGGAGAATCCAAGATTTCATAAAAATAGATTAGCTGTTTGTTTACTTTCATTATTGTTTTTCGAAGAAAAGAAAAGTTGCAATTCCACTACATTTCTTCAATTGAAAATTAATCAAAGCTTTCTTTTTCTTCAAGCCCATCACCCCATTATATTTACAAGATATACAACTGAACAGGCAGAAGTGAAACATCCAAAAACTTGGGTTTACTGCAAATGCCCACATAGAAATTGTGGCAAAAGTGCTTGCCTAGTTGCAGACTGGGGGAAGTGTGTTTGACTCGATGAAACATTTCTCCTTCAGCCAAGAGCAGAGAAACCAGAATGGCCTGCTTGTATTACCTGGCAGTTTAGCACAGAGGGCTGAGAAGTTGTTAATGAACTTCATCCTGTAGTCCTGGGTTGGATTTTCTCAGCCTCCTATTTGTTTAATGTGCGTCTTTAAGCATATCACTTACCAGTCACTCCTCCCAGATCATTCCTGAAGAGAGGGTTGTGTCTATTGAGTTTACCAAGTTAACAAAGTTTTAAAAAAATGTATTATTGTTATTAGTACAAGACAATAAACCCTGAAAGACATAGAGCATTTTCCAGTAAAACTGGAACGATTTCAATGGATTTCTTTAACTTTTTTCAGCACAAGATATTTTGGAAGTTGCTGTGTGGGCAGCATCTATGTATTTAACAAAAACAAGTTGAAAGCTCAGTCTGCTGTTAGCATATAGGATTTGTTATGCCTGTTTTATAGGATCATAGGAGGTTACTAGGCTTTTGACCCAGAGGTCATTTCAAGCCTAGCCATCTCATCCTAGTGTAATACCATAGATACCCTAGTCAGTACCCAGGATTGTATTTAGTAATGACTGCCCATGTCCAAGAGGGTTGTGGGCACTATCCCTAGTTAGAATTTACAGTGCCCCATCAACTCGTTCAGGTTTCTTTTGAAGAGTGTCATAGAGGTGCTTTGCTTCACATGAATTGGCGGCCTATTCCAAAGACACAGCAGTCGCTGGAAGACAAATCTGTCTCTGCAGCACATCCTATTCAAGTCGCAGTCCATATTTAGGTCCCTGGAATGGGTAGCTCTAGTCCTGTTTGATTTATGGATGTGCAGCATATTCATTAGGTTTGGGTCAGAGATTGCTCTGTAAGCCAGGCATAAGTCTTCCCTAAGAAGTCTATATAATACTGAGTTTACTGGCACTGACTTTAGTCAGTCTGTGTAAGGCATGTACTGGAGTCCCCTGATCTTCTTAGCTAGAAACCTCTGAGGTCTTTCCAATTACTGCAGGTGCTTTGTACGGTACATGCTGAAAGGGGCATAATACTCTATTATATGCCTGATTAGTGATGGGTATTGAGGGGTTATAATCTCCTTTGCTAATCAAATGTGCTATATAGAAAGTCTTTCTTACTACAGTAGACACATGGTGGTCAAAGTTAAGGTCACAGTCTACTTGTGATCCCAGATCTCTTACCATTTTGTAAGTACATAGGGTATTGTTAATTTGATAGTGTGAAAGGAGTTGTTTTATCAAAGGGAATGATGATGCACTTCATTGCATTCAGATTGAGACCATGACTAAGACACCAGTCGTTGGCCTGGATAAGACCCTCCTGAAGTATACTGACATTGTTTAGGGATTCTGAAATTGCTTCCAGTTTGCAGTCATCTGCAAACTTGGTCAGCCACAGCCCCTTAGTTTTGGCGTGAACTTCTGAGAAGTAATATACCAAATAGTAGGGAGCCTGGCACTGACCCTTATGGCACCCTGCTGGTGACAGGTCTGCTGGTTGACGTGGAGTCACCCACTTTGATAGTGTGTGACTGGTTTGTGAGCCAGTTGGCAACCCATCTTACAACAAAGGCATTTACATTCAGTTTGCTAAGTTTATCAGTAATGGTTGAGTGTGGGGTTGTGTAAAAGGCCTTTGCCAAGTCAAGGTATGCTGTGTGCACAGATTTGCCATCGTCAGTGGCCCTGGTCACATTTTTTGAAGAAATCCACCAGGTAACAGGCAGGATCTGCCCCTGACTAAGCCAAATTTGATTGGATCCAGGGTTTGGAGGTCACCTATGTCTTTATGAGGTCCATTATGATAACTTCCATGGTTGTACAGATGAGGCTGGTGAGACTTATGGGTCTGTAATTCCCTTGGTCTGTTGCTAAGCCACCTTTGTGGAGGGGAGTAACGGTTGCTGTTCTCCATTCCTCAGGAACAAAGCCTGTGTTTAGGGTGTGATTGAATAGGGTTCTTAATGGTGATGTTACTTCATGTTTTAGTTTAGAAAGCCTAGGATGACACCTGGTCCCACAGAGGCTGTTTTTTTTTTTTGCCTTGGACAAAGATTTAATAACCTGCTCTTCAGGTATGTAGGCTGAGGGGAAGTTTTGTGATAAGTTTGAAGGGTTTAAGGGAGTGAAATATTCACCAAATCTGTCCTCTAGCAGGTATGCTATCACTGCGGGATCAGTGTGTGTGATACCATTGGTCACTAGTTCAGCACATGCTTGGGCCTACCTTTTAGTCTACGTAGCTGTAAAAGGCCTTATGGTTATCCTCGTCAGTGATTGCTAAATTTTCTCCAGTTACCCTCGGAGGATTTGACATGTTTTTTATTTGCCTGTTGAAGCTGAGGAAGGTGCTTTTCCATTGTTGGGGCCACACCTTAGATTTCTTAAACAGCAACTTCTTGCATTTATTTTAAAGTTTGTTGATGCTGAATGTCCACCAGGGCAGCTTGTTTTACTTGGGGCTCTGGCTTTGATTCTGTCTGGAGCAGCCGAGTCTGTACACTTATGCAAGTGATTGCACAGGACTTTAGTTTAAGCTTTGGTGTAGTTACCAGTTCCAGCTGGGGTGGAGCTTGGAAGGCATTTATACTTTCTCCTAGGAGGGTATAGTTTGCTTTGGTGAAGTTTTTTAGTCTGACCTTGCCCTATGTGCGTTCTGGTGTGAGTGCCAGTTTGAAGATGACTAATTTGTGGTCAGATTTGACTAATAGCGGTCCGACAATTACAGTGGTGCATCTGTTTGTCATGTTAGTGAGGCCCAGATCTAGTATGTTTGTATCTCTTGTGGTTTGAACATTTTGTTCCAAGGTGTTTGAGTTAACAAAGTCAAGGAGCTTTTGCGCTAGTGAGTTTGGGCTCAAGTAGGTTTCCCAGTTGATGGTGGGATAATTGAAATCTCCCATGACCAGAGTGTTTGGCAGTATTTGGATTGACTGCAGTTTGGTCCAGTAGGCCTCGATCATGATCCATAGAGGGGATCTTATCCACTGTAATCTGAACTTGGAGTAACTCCATGACGTTGTCCAATCTAACTAGTCTGGAGGTGAATTTATCCCTAATATAGATAGAAACACCACCTCCTTTGGTTCTCACAGGTTCGTTTTGTGGTCTGAAGGTGTGGAAGGCATTGTAGCCTTGCATGGCTGGGATACTCTCTTGGGCCTTGATCCAGATTTCTGTGGCTACATAGACATCTACATCCTCCAATGATAGAAGTGCTTCCAGGGCACGTGCAGTTTTTGGATTAAGCTCCTAGCATTTAGCAGCATAATCCTTATTTTGCTATAGTTGGCAATTTTGTTTTTGAGACCTTGCCTAAAAAAGGCATTACAGGGTGGCAAGAGCCTTTGCCAGCAACTGAGTGCCTCTTGGTGCCAGATGCAAACCATCATCTGGCAAAGCAGCAAGGTTTGTTGACCATGCCATCCCAGGCTGACAGAAACTGGATCCTCTTTGACAACAAAAACTAAGCCATTTATTGAAAGCAATAATTTTTTGTTTATACTGTGGCATTCTAGGGGAGGGTAATATGCTGCTCAAGGCTAGGGGCATATGTGCCTGGGACGCATACTCTGAGAGCTCAGTCATGTCTCTGGTTTTGTTTTCCTATCGTCATTTTTGTTTGGTGTCTCTTCATAGGTTGGTACTAGGCTATCAGCCCTAGGGCCTATACAAGCCTAGCCATAACAATTCCCTGGCTATTTCTTCCCACACTATTTACTTCCCTGGACCCCTGTCTAGCAGGGCGACTGACGTGATCCCCGGGGTGAATTTCCTTTCTTCCATCCAGTCGTCAAGGTTCCTTTTGAAGAGGGCCAAAGAGGCACTCTGCTTGACATGTATGGGCAATCTATTCCAGAGTCTGGGGAGTCTCAGGGTCAGGAACCTATCCCTCCCGCATGTTTTGTTTATTGTGATGACAAGGTTTAGATCCCTGGAGTGTGTGGCTCTGAGGGATTGGGATTTCTTTAAGTGTAGCATGTCCAACAGCTCTGGGTTTGACATAGCCTTGTATGTTAAGCAGAGATCACCTCCGTGTAGACGATATGCGACAGAGTATAGCTGGAGTTTTTTAAGGCAGTCAGCGTAGGGCATCTGCTTTATGCCTGTGATTCTTTTAGTTCATATAGTCTGGTGAGGTTCATCTCCGATTGTTCACTCCAACATGAGCTATGACAGGGTCATAATGGTACTTGTTGAGAGACCTGAGTGCATGTGTGAGCCGATGAATCTTGGCACAGGACAAGCAGCCGACCATGGTTTTCTCCTTATCTAACCTGGTGCATGGGACATTCGTGTGTTTCACTATGGAGGCTCTAATGACAAGAAAATGTTTTTTTGAGTGTTACGCCATAAGGGCTTGGTAAATGGCACTGGTGTTGCTGTGCTTCTTGGGTGCTGTGTTAGATGTAGCAGTCTTCTGTTTTGAAGGTCTCTGGTGTTTTGGTAATTTTTTTTGAGAAAACCTCCGCGTATGTTGATTTATGTGTTGGGTGCATGCTATGTGTATGAGTAGTTGTACTATGTGCATTAATAGTGGTAGGTGGCTTGACAACCTCTTCAGTGTTACTGTCTTGAGTGCAAGAGAGCAAGGATTCAAGATTCTTGGTGCAGATGCATCTCTTGCACTCTGTACTAGTTATTAGTAGAGGGTTGTCTGTGTAGATGACAGTTGTTAAACTGCCTCAGGAGAAACCAGGGTAGTACAACTGTTCATAATGCTAGATTTGAAGAACTATTTTAAAGGGGATACTTTTAGGACTGATCTAGGAGGTGCACTGTAGATGGGGATTTCTGACAGCATTTTTGGCTGGTGGTTTATTAGGTCACAACTCACTAGCAATACTTTTTAGACTGGAGATGTACTAAAGATGAAGACTACACTAATGTACTACAGCTGTATCGAAGGAAAAATTGTAAAAATTATCTGTCCGGCTGTGGTGAATAGCTGCATGGCAGTGCATGGTGCTGTGTGATGCGCAAACAAGCTGAGACCCTCTAAAACACGGGTCTTACATACCAGAAGCTAAAAAGTTTAAAAAAATAAATCAAGAGAACCAGTGAGGGTGTTTATTCCAAGCCCTAGACCAGTCACTATCACCCATCACCAGACAGGTTCCAATCAGCATACTTCTCTCTCAAGGGTGCAGAAGGGCCCCTTCCGATCAAACATGGTTTGGAAAATGTGCTCAGAATAAAACAGCCACTACATGTAGACCCAGATACAGCAAACCTATATCTGGAGTATGCTACAACTAACTACCATAATTTAGGTGGAAAACACTAAAAAAGTTTTTTAAACAGCAGAGAGACACTAAAAATGTTTTAAACAGTAGAAAAACAACAAGGAGACACTAAAGAATGTTTTAAACAGAAAAGTTGTTTTAGACACTGTTTGGCAGGCAAAACACCAAACAGATGCTTTGCAAATAGTGAAAAGTGACAACGGTTACTTTATAAACAGTGAAAACAGCAGCAGAATATGATTTAACAGGCACAATAAGGCAGACAAATGCAGTACAAACAATATAGTTTAGTTTGCAGTAATAAAATACAGTATTAAGCAGAACACAATAAAAAAGTGTAGTAAATAAAGCAAAAAAAAAAAAAAATCAGACAACTTATGGCCTCTAGTCATCTCGTATCTCATCTCAGAGTTGTGGCTGGTAACCCACCTCAGTTCAGCTCTGATTAAGCAGAAACCCTCTCAGACTTGGAGCTTAAATACCAGAAGCTAATATGCTTTAACTGTCTACATTCAGTGGGTATGCTAACACTGCTTGGAAGTTGGTCCAGATGTTATGATTTTCTGTTGCAATGAATCTCCTCAAATAAAATGCAAGTTTATCTGTGATATATATGTAAAAGAGAAATCTGTGAAGAGAGGTCTGTGTAACATTAAAGCTAACCTTCCTCTTTCTCCTACGATAGAATTGCACAGATGACCTTCCTTAGATTACTGTTGGCAGTATTCCAGCAGTAAGGGTTATCTCACCAAGGTATAAACTGATGTCCATCTGGGGGTAACAAAGACCAGCCTTCCATATCAGAGCCATCATAGAGTACAACGCCCCATTTGGGATGTACCTTACAAGACACCTGTAACGGCTGGAAAGACCACAGAAGTGCCCTCACCAAGAGGATCACTGGCCTAAAACAGATGCCGTATGCAGCTTGACTGAAGAAACTCCAGCTGTACTCTGTTGCATACCGCTTACTCAGAGGTGATCTCTGCCTGACGTACAAGGCCATGTCCAACCCAGAATTGATGGACATGCTCCACTTAATGAAAACCATATCCCCTCGAGCCACACACACTAGGGATCTAAACCTCACCACAACAATAAATAGGACGTGCTAGAGGAATAGATTCCTGTCACAGAGACTCCCCATGCTCTGGAGCAAGATTCCAATCTACATTAGGCAGAACTCCTCACTAACACTCTTCAGGAGAAACCTTGATGAGTGGATGGGAAACAGAAAGTTTACCCTGGGGATCACTTCAATGGCTGTGCTGGACATAGGCACAGGGGACTAATCTAAGGGGACGGCAAAAGCCAATACATTCTGGCTAGACTTATAAATGCCTTTGTTGAGATAGCCTAGTACCTACCTATGAACCTATATGGTCACACATCCAATATATTACCTAACCCCGTGGGTGTAAGAGTACATAATTTGTTAGATGTCAGTTAAGATAGGGAAGTGTGACTGTGGTAGGCAGATTAATTATAAATACCTCCACTCCCAGTGCTTGCTTTTGGACTGAGTATGACTATAAGATTTGTTAGTTTGTTCCAAAAACTTTATATACACATCTTTCTTCATTGAACACTTAGAGACCCAGTACTTGAAGCTCATGTCCAAATCCAAAATGGCAGGACTCTCTCTCTCTATATATATATATATATATATATAAAATATATAGATTGTATTTATATAGCATATATCATAGACAAAAGAGGGTTAAAAATTAGAGAGAGCTGGATGCACCCAGGATTAAAAAGTGCCCACTCCTGGTAGGCACACTGGTGCCAGGACGGGAAAAGATGACAGTTTGGAATCCACAAAATATGGAAACATTTCTGCGATGGGGCCAGGCCAGACCCATCCCAGGGGGAGGATGCCCCCCCCCCCCCCGTTGTAGAAGGAAGTAGTAGTCCACAAAAATCAAAAACTGATAGGCCAAAGAAGAGCCATAAAGTGGACTATTGAGGATAAGAAAGAAATTATGTATTGTTACTATTATGCAAAAAGCCCAGAATTTCCAGACACAAGATATACAAAATGATTAAGAGAGAAATTAGAGGAAAGAAGACTACTTCCACAGGAAAAACTGTCAGAAGCTACAAATTAAAATTTGTGTTCATTAATATAATAGATTTATGAGAAATAGTATATAGATTAAAAAGCTTTGATCTGTTTATAAGAAGCATCATCTGAGGAAGTGTGAACATATAAACACCACAACTTAGAGATTTTTGAAAGGTATGAAAAAGAAATATGGACATGGGGAAAGAAAGAGAAATTTGATATGGTGCAATATTTATGCAAAGGAGAAAGCCAAATTAATAAATATAAAGAAGGCAGCCCCAAATTTGTTTGAAGAGAAATATAGGCAAAGGCATCTTGATATGGAAAATTTCACAATAAAAAAAAAATACCATCACAAAGAGGGAATGTAGAAAAGAAGATCAGTAAAATAGAAGTTAAAAAAATAGAAGCTGAAGTAATGGACTGCCTGCAAAGTGAAGGAATTTGTGTAGAAGGTGTAACACAGGTTATATATCAAAGCATGATGGAGTGAGTCCCCAAAGTAAGGAGAAGCAGAAAGATCAGGTGACATCTGAAGAAGAAATATGGACATGGGAAAGAAAAAGAGATTTAATATGGTATAATATTTATGTGAAGGAGAAAGCAAAACTAACCAATACAAAAAGAGCAGCTCCAAAGATGTTTGAAGAGAAATACAGGCAAAGGAATCCAAACATGGAAAACTTTACAGTACAACAAATAAGAAGATAGAGGAAAACTGGAACAGGAGATTAGTAATAGAGAGGTTAAAGAAATAGAAATTTAGGTTATGCAGCAAAGGGATTCAGTGTAGAAAATCTAATTCAGAAAGCACCACAACAGAATACAGCGATTGATATCCAAATTAAGGGGAAACCAGTGGAACAGAAAGCAGTTGGTCAGGTGCCATATGAAGATGTTTTAGAGCCTTCCACATGAAACCAGTATAAATGTTCACTTGAAGCTAGACAGCAAGGGAAGGAACAGGAAACTCTGTTGCAGTCAATGTTGAGGAGTGATAGGCCAGTGAGCTCCCATATGACAGAGCAACGGATAGCACAGGGTGAAACTGAAGAAAATGTGCCACAGGAAGAAGTATAGAAGATTCTATAGAATGCCAGCAGGAAATGGAAAATAAGGGATGTGCTCTCAGTTTGGAAGAAAATGAGCTAAGAGAAGAGTTGCTTGATTTAATAGACATAGATAGCTATATTAAGATCAAGGAAAGAAATAGACTGAATAAGGTCATAAAACTCAAAAAGAAGACTGATAAAACAAATGAACACAGTAATTGGGAATGTCCATAGAGATTCATGTGATGTAACAGACGTAAACAGGATATATTACTGTGCAGCTAAATTAATTACTGATAAAGTTTTATCACAATAAAACAGGATTGTGAGAGAAGGAAGGAGAGAAATTGAATAACATCATGGAACTATCGAATAGAGAAAACTATAAAGCAATTAAGAAGTGTCACTGTTGTAAAGCTATAGAAGAGGGAATAGATCAACAAAAATACTAAGAAAGATAGATGTGATAAAAGCAATGCACAGTATTAGAACAGACCAAGATCTGTTATGCACTATCCCAAATAAACAACATTCAGCACAGGTAGAAAAACTTAGAAGATATGCTGATAGATATAAAGGAAAAGTACAAAATAAGCAATTTATTGATGACACAAAGATTTTATAGTGAATTGGGAAACAAGGTAAAAGGAATTGAAAGACCTCCAAAAAAGAAGAAATATATACATTTTGGAGACATATCTATGAAGATCTTGTGGAATATAACAAATATGCTAAATGGATAGAAGACGTAAAAGAAAGAGTAAGAAGTGTAAAGGTACAGGATATGAAATGGGATGAAGTAACAGCAAGAGAGATTGAAACAAAGTTAAGAAAAGCCTCTAATTGGAAAACACCAGGCCCAAATGCAGTACCTAACTTTTGGTCAAAAGTATTAACATCTTTACATGAAGATTTAGCCATGAGTAAGAACTATTTATATGATCACCTTGAACAGACTCCAGCCTGGCTAACAACAGGAAAAACAATGCTCTTACTCAAGCGTGAACCTGCAAGCTACCCCAAAAAATGATAGACCAATAACTTGCCTTCCTACAATGTATAAACTGTACACGGGAATTGATGCTGACAAAGTTTATAGTCATTTGAAAACTCAATTATGGCTGTAGAACAAAAGGGCAATAAAAGAAAGTCATATGAAGCAATGGATCATTTGTTGTTAAAGTCATAGTGAAAATGTGTAAAAAGGGGAAGAATCTAACTATAGCATGGATTGACTACAAAAAAGCATTTGATAGTATCCCACTTTGCAATTAAGCAATGATAAAGGACAATTATCATCCCAGGGATAAAAATTCAAAGGGGGATATTCCAGGATGACTGTATCACCGTTGCTATTCTGCCTTGCCCTTAACCCATTAAGCTGTTTACTTAACTTAGGCCATAGCTATAATTTGGCTCCTACTAAACAACAAAGTGTAAAGACTTCTCATCTTCTCTTTGTTGATGATTTAAAACTGTATAGCTCATCAGATGAGGAACTGAAAGCACAACTGCAGGTTGTCAAAACATTTTCAGATGATATAAGAATGTCATTTGGTCTCTAAATGTGCAAAAGCAACCTTTAAAGCAGGGAATACTGCAGCACCAGGAAAACACAGTTTGGGACAAGAATGTGATATAAAAGAACTTGAGCAAGAGGGAGTGTATATATGTATATTTGGGAACTGATGAAGGATCAAAAATAAAACATGAACAAATGTGAATAAAACTTAGTAAGCACTATCTTAGAAGACTTAAATTAATCCTGAAAACAGCATTGACATCTAGGAACAAAATCCAAGCTATAAGCCAATTTGCTGTTACTTCCCTAACTTACAGTTTTGGAGTGAATGACATGCCCCAAAGCATTTTGGATAGATTAGATAGGAAAACAAGAAGGATGCTTCATGCTCACCAAATGATTTATAAAAATTGGTGTATACCAAGTATATAGTCACCATTCTGAAGGAGGGATGGGCCTCCTTGAAATTGATTACATGTACATATCTGCAATTGTGGGACTCCACACATCTGCTAACCTCACAAAACCCAAATGTAGTGAAAGTTTTGAAACATGAGGAGAATAAGTCTAAGATGACTTCTCTGCTTAATCTAGCAGAAGCATTTTGGCAACAAGTAGGAATGAAAATCAAACCAGAAGTAGATAAAAATCAGACAGCAACTGAATGTGCCAAAAAAACAAGAGAGAAGAATATAAGGTGAAGGATCAAATGAGAAGGCAAGAAATGTTGAAAATGCATAAATATAGTTGCAAGTATACCTGGAAGAACCTCATGTTAATCAGGAACGAACACAGGATTGGCTAAAGAGAGGCAAATTCAAACCAAGAGATGAAAGATTAATATTGGCACCCAAGATAGTGGACTACGTACACGCTGGTTTACAAAGTCCATTAAACATGAAGGAGAAACAGACAAATGTAGATTTTGTGAAACCGAACTGGAAACAGTTGCACATGTTGTCGGTTGTGACGTAGTAATGGCAGAAGGATTGTATACTGAAAGGCATAATAACGTGGCAAAACTGTTGCACTGGGGATTGCGCAAACATTATGGTATTGAAGTGGCTGAAAAACACTGGAAACATGAGCCACAAAGTATCATAGAAAATTATGTTTATATCACATGTGATCACCCATTACTAAGTTCAAAAGATAGATGCTAGAAAACACGATATAGTGGTCCATGAAAAGAAGACAAAAGTAGCATTGATTATTGAAATCGCCACACCCAGTGACTACAGTATGTTGCGCACAGAGACACAAAGTCAAAATATCAGGATCTGCAGGCAGAAACTAGATCAATGTGGAAGAAAGATACCCAGACAGTTCCAATAGTAGTAGGAGCAATGGGTCTTATAAAGAAGAATCTACAATCGTATTTAGATATGTTACCAATCCATGAAACCTCATACGAATTGCAGGAGTCATTACTGGGCGCATTGCAGGTGCTGCAAAGAGCGCTTTTGGCTGACATCAAAGAATGAATGAATACTAATTTCATGAACTTTAATCGTACTTTGACTTAGGAATGGGTTCCATTCCCATCATGATATTGGAAACCCAAAAGATCTGGAGAAATTAAAAGCAGGACCTTCTAAATTTGATGTCCCACTCACACCAAAAAAGTTCTGAAGGCCTAAGCATGAGCTGTTGTCTGCTAGTCAAATTCTTACATAGCCATTGAGGTGTTACAAGAACCCATGGGATGCCTGATAATTTCTTAGGCTACCACAACCCTGCTGGAGGCCAGTATGGCACATGACTCACACATATATGTTGAGACTGTTCATACTAATATGGTTGAAAAGAGAGAAGGGTCACTATTTCAGAGGGACCAGCAGGTATGCCTGTAATTCTAGTTTGGGAAGAGGTGCCTAGATCCTTATTTTAGGTCTGTTAGGGTTCTGAAATGCCACAGATATCACACTTAAGAAAAGGAACCAAGAGACAAAGAATATTTCTTCATCTCAGACTTCTCAAGAAAAAGAATGGATGAAATTTTCACAGGGCCTATACAAGGCCATTTTGTCTCTTAAGCCTCATTCCTTTTTCTTCTTCTACTTTTTTTCCCTATTTCTTCTTAAAAGAGACAACATGACCTTTATTCTGAGGTGGAACGATCTGATTCAGATGAGTAGTCTTTAGTTTATTCTTCTCAAATTCATTCTTTAGCCCATATGGCTTCTAATGATAACACCCTATCCACTGACTCTTCTGTTGAGGGAATTTCTTTTGGGGAAAACATTGCAAAACTGTCGCAATATTTAGAATGGAAATCTAAATGAGGTTCCAATGTAAAAAAGAGGTGTTATAATGTATTATAGGTAGGAGGCCCTCCACCAGCCCATGTTCCTCCAGTTATGGAGGCCTTTCTAGATACATTTGCATTCACTTCTACTTCTCCTGATTCCCAGCCCTCAGCCGCTAAGAAACCTGATAGGTTTTATAAAATGTCAATGCATCTAAATTTCTCTATAAAAATCCTGTGGTGGATTCTTCTGTTTTGTGTCCACTGACAAGCCAACAAAATGTTTGCCTTCTACTAATGGTTTACCTTCAGACAAAACGGTAGGGCCATGGACAGTTAAGAAAAGAAACTTTACACTTCTTGATACTCAGCCTGTCAGAGCATTGAATTATTGCACTCAAATTGCAAAATGTCTGTTATTTAGCCTTAGTTAACTGAGTACAATTTGACTAACCTTGAAGTTTCTGAAACTAAACAGCAGGCTATTTCTGTGGTTGGTCAGGCTACTCAGGTGACCTGACATACCATTAAATGCAGTTATGATGCAGTGGAGGCTTCTTCCAGGGCAGCTGCTGCTAGATCTGTCATCAGGAGATTTACATGTTTTCATTCTCTGGTCTCTTCCTGAGGAAAATATTAAAGCTAAGAATTTGGTCTGCCTCTTCAGAGATTTTGTTTGGACAAGCTGCAACAGACCTTTTCAAATCTTTACAAGAGAAAGGTGTAAAATCATGCAAAATTTTTTAGCAAATCTTTTCTCACTTCATTCCCTCGGTATCAAAGAAACCACCCAGCTAAGATATAAATGACCAACAAGACCAGGATCTTACACAACAGAAATTTAATCCAACCTCTAGCACCTTGGCAGTAGCCTTCCAAGGAGAATACATACAGAGTAAATGCAGTATTTTCTCTGTATGTATTCTCCTTGGAAGGCTACCGCTAAGGCTCTAGAGGTTGGATTAAATTTTTATTGTGGAAGATCCTGATCTTGCTGGTCGTTTATATCTTGGATTTTATTTTTATTTTTTATTTTATATTTGTTGTGAAGAAAACTACCCAGCTAATCCCACTTTTTGTTCCCATGGGGACCAAAAATCTGTTCAGAAAGGCAGGACTCCAACCAGGCACTAGTCTTTCTGGGTTGCAGACTGAACAGCCATCTAATGGTAGTTTTTCTCCCACAATAGAAAATTCAGAGACTCTCCATATATTTCCAGTCCCTCCTTCCTCTTCAGTCTTTGTCCTGCAAAGGAAATTCTAAGAGTTGTGGGGTTCTTGGTAGCTTTCATCCCTATGATTCCCTTTGCCAGACTTCATATGAGAATTCAGTGGTACCTAAAATCTTCCTGGTCTCAGCATTGCTGCCCATTGGATACTCCGATTCCACTGCCTTTTATGAAAAGAGGCTTACAATGGTAAGTCCCTCAAGTCGAACTGAATCCAGGCCTACCATTCAGACTAATTATTCCCACTCAGGAACTTCACACTGATGCATCAAATCTAGCTTGAAGTACGTGGACAGGCTACTTAGCAATTCAGGGTCATTGGACTCCCAAAGGAAGAAGCACATTGATGTGAAAGAGATGAGGGTACTCATTCAGGCACTACAGATCTTTTCTTACACGTGGAATCCAGGATTCTTCAGGCATTTTACGGGCAACACAACAGTGATGTGGTATATTAACAAACTTTGGGGGGGGGCAAAAATCTTACCAAATGTTGCTGACTGGAATTTTGACTTGGGACCAAGCTATACAAGCAAATCTGCTGTACAAGCAGTTGAAATTCCTTACCAGGACAGTGTTCTTGCAAATTCGTTAAGCAGGTCCATTGAAGATGCTCATAAATGGATACCAAACAGGGAATTATTCCTGGACATAAGCCATAAATAGGGTATTCCTCAAATAAACCTATTTTCCTCCACTCACAACAGACAGCTCAGGCTGTTTTGCTCCAGGATCCCTTAGACCCAGGCCTGGAGGATGACTCCATAACTTTTCTTGGGGAAAGGGGAGTTCCACTATGCCCTCCCTTCACTCCCCCTAATCCTAAATTATGTCCTTCCTTATATCACTGTTGCATTATCTCACCAAATAACCCGAAGATTCCACCAGGATACCAAAGCCAAATCCTTCTGTAGAGCCAAATGTCCTAAGCCTGTGGGTGTAAGGTTACAGAACTAAATGTATGAGATTTAAAAATGTCAGACTATCTCACCACCAGTTCAACTGCAGATCTCAAACCTACTGGTCTGTTCTACGAGTGGTTATCATTTGTCTTCCCTGGTTCAGATAAGTGCTCTATTGGAAAAGCTTTCTTTTTTTTTCTTAAATGTTTTGGTGTTTGCAGTTCTTTTAACTATCAGTTAGGAGGGCAAAGTGCACTTGTGTTAAGCAGATTCCATACAAGGATATCCACGCCTATTGTCTTTTCTGTTTTGGTGCAGAGCACATTTATAAAAATTGCAGTATTTGCCAATCCTTCATACATAAAACCTTACATGTACAACTTTTATTTCTTAACACTTACCTCGAGACCCGGCACCTCACCAAAGCTAAGATGGCAGATCCTTCCACCCCAACATCCTGCCAAGGTTATTATCTAGTGTAATACCCCCACCCCCGAGATGTGCAGTAGCAAATCCTGCCCACATAACAGCTAATTGCACCTATGGGGTGCCTGCAATGCTTGTCAGAAACTTTTAGTAGACAATAATATAAACACTTTTTTAAACAAAGACAAAGTGCCACCATGTTAGTAAGGTATGGTCCCTTGAAGATTAATAAAACATACATAAAATGGAAACTCTTGATGCATTTTGTTTTGCACAATATAGGTTCTGTAGATATTAAGGAGCTTCAGATTTCTTAAAAGCCAAACCATGCCCTGTGTTCCATGTGAGAGCACTAACAATAATTTCCATGGTGGAATTAGGAACATCAGGTTTTCATTATTTGTATTTTAAGCCTCAGTTCTGCTGAATGCATTATCCCACCAAATAAGGCTGACTGGTGGGACACTGGCCCTTTATGTGCAACACTCTGTTTTTGGTTTAGCATGCATTTTCTGGAGGATATATTGACAGTTATAATGAATGTACTATGCTGTGCAACTTCAGGAGTTGCAGGACGAATTATGAGAATATGATGTGTTGTGCTGTACATATAACAGTGCTTAGTCTGAGTTGTCAAAACATTATGGCAAATGTATTGCATAATATACTATACGAGTGAATGCATACCATAACAATGGCCATGCTCCATCACCTATCAATCAACAGTAGAATGCCCAAATTTGCACAAACCTTGTTGGAGGTAGTATACTACATGATGACCGTTGTCTATCCCATTGAAGTTGTTCAAGAGGCTTAGGCCTGACATTATGACTGCCAAGTTGAACTTGGACGTACCTGCTGAGGTATCAGAGCTTGTGCTATGCCCAACGGCTTCTCAGACTCCCACTACCATGGCTTCACCGGAGATTGATATGGTGTCTACTTCATGCACATCCAGTACATTTGATCTTACCAAAGCTGATAAGAAGGGAGAACCCCATCTAATAATTTCAGGAGAACCCAAAGGTATTACCCAAGTTCTAGTTAGATAAGAAATACTTGGGTCATTAATCGAGGTACATCAGGGGTTACATTTGTAGTGTCTTGTTAAAGCAGGCATCATTCATAAAAAGAAGAAACAGGAAGCCAAAAATGTTTCCTGTCCTCAGATGTCCCAGGAAAAGGAGTGGATGGATTTTTCACAAGACCTTTTTAAAGCCATCTTGGCATTCAAACTGCCATCCTTTGTCACCTCTGCCTGTACTTCTCCTGCTCCTCTCAAGAGACATCTGGAATAATCTCCAGAGGATGAAGAGGCAGTGTCTGATTCCATTGAATATTCTCTAGCTTACTTTTTCCAGATTGACTCCCCAGGCCAGGTGGCCTCTGATGAGGAAGCCTCTTTTGGAGAAACAATTTCTAACATGATGAGGCATTTTGAGTTGGAATCCAGACATTTCTGATGTACAGAAATGTATTATAACTTGCTGGGGGTAGGCACTCCCTCTTGGCCTGGAGGCCTTTACTTCTTATTTAGACCACTTCTGACTCAGCCACCAGCTCCTAAAAGGTCTGATAGATTTTACAAAGTGCCTGAAGATCTAAAGTTTCTGTACAAAAACACTTTGGCAGACTCTTCTGCTTTATCATTTTCTGCAGATAGGCCTTCCAAACTCCTACAGGGTGCTAATGCCCTTCCCTCTAAATAAGACAGCAAGGCAATAGACAGATTTGGAAAAAACACTTCACCCACTTTGGCTTTCAGATGTCTGAACTGTTAAACTCCAATGACTAAATATTTACTGTCCATTTGGGGTAATTTAAATAAAAGCTTGGCTTTTATAGAAGGGTTTTATTGCAGACTGTTTCTTGTACCAGAAAAAGAAGGAGAATGGAAACCTATGCTGGACTTGTCCCTTTTCAACACTTTCCTCAAGGTCTCCTCATTCAAGATTTCATGCCAGACTCTTTCCTTTCATCCTACCATAGGCTTTACTAGATGTTCATCGTGCATACAGCTGCAGTAATCACAGATGGGTTCTCTGCCGTCAGGCGGTCCCTCGGTCGGCCGAATTCCAAAGTCTTGGTCCGGTGTCGGTTGTTGTCGCTTTCTCTCCTGGCGTCAGTGAGGCTAGAGTATATAAGACACAGCCGATGCCATGTTCTTCAGTCTTTTTTGCCGCACGGTGCCCGAAGCAGAAGCAGTTCGCAAGTGCCGGTCGGCCAGCTCCTGAATTACGGAAATATTGGAAACCGAAGTCTTCATTAAAACTAAGTACCCCATTGGGGAAACTTTTCTTGCCTCAGACCGATGTCAGAAAAAGTTAATAACTGTATTTCTTGTGGGAAGCAAATACCGCATAAGGATTTCCATTCCCTCTGCATACCTTGTTTAGGCCCAGACCACGACGTCTCAGGCTGTCGCTTTTGCGCTACTTTCAATAAACGCACTATTAAGCGTCGGGCGGAGTTCGCCCAACACTATTTTGGTAAAGCCTTTGATTATAAAATGTCGTTGGATACTCCGACTACCATTTTGTCCAAAAAACGCAAGGACAAGGACCGACACGCAAGGCCCGCGGTCCCCGCCAAAACAGGCTACATGTGGTCCGGTTCTCAGCGAGACGCCTTTGCAGTCCCTGACTACCGACGACACTCCTTTGGCGGTGTCCTCTGTACCCGAGACCGCTGGTACCTCGGCCCTTTCCCAGACTACAACCACCGAAGCCTTTGCTGATGTTGAGCCTACTAATGTGGACAGGTCCACTTCCACCCATGGTGTCTTTAGACCCTCATCTTCTTTTTCTATTAAGGCCTTTACTAAATCCAAAGCAGCCAGGCATCCCAAGAGGCCTGTTGCACAGGGCCCATCTTCAGGCCCCATGCCTAAAAAACAGATGCTTAAAATGGCTGAGGATTTAATTACTCTTATCAGGGATTCTCAACCCCCTCCAGACAAGAGACCCAGAGTGGAGGAAGATTCTCCCTCTTCTGATCAGGGATCCATTTTATCAGAACATTCTGATGTAGAGGAACACTCTTACTCCCCTTTTGAGGATTCGGATGCAGAGCAGTCCATTCCTTCAGTATCTCCTCCTGAGGATTTTTTCTTTGGGGAAACCTTGCACACCTTGAGGGAACACTTCCATTGGGAAGGCCAAGACTTTTCAGATTCCAAGAAAAGACTTAGGGAATTTCTTTTGTAACCTCAACACAGACCTCTGGCGATACCTCCTGTTTTGGACATACTTGATGATGTTTATTCGGTGGCTTGCCTTAACCCGGATTCTCTGCCTCCTGCACCAGTCAAACCTGATAGGTACTACAGAGTACCTAACTCTCACCAATTTCTCTTCAAAAGCCATAATGCTGACCCTGAAACCATTTCTCAAGGCCCCAAGGGATTGAAGGCCTCCACTGCCAAGAATCCACTTCCTGCAGAAAGAGAATCAAGATCTTTAGAAAGGTGGGGAAAAAAGGTATATACCTCGGCCACCCTAGCCATGAGGGCCTTAAATTGTCAGTTTCATATGCTTAAATATCAACAGTTCCTGTTATCACAATTAAGGAATAAAATGTCTCAACCTGAACAACCAGATTTGAAGGAGTTACAGGATATGATGCATAGTGCAGAGCAAGTGGGTAAACACACCTTACAATGTGGTTATGATGCCCTAGAGGCCTCAAGTAGAGCGGCTGCTACAGGATCAGTCATTCGCAGACATGCCTGGCTTAGGGAACAAAACTTGCCTGATCATGTGAAAGCTAAGCTTCTAGATGCTCCTTTACAAAAGGATGTGCTGTTTGGTACTAATGCTGAGGAGATATTACGGAAAATGGAAGAAAAAGCCAAATCTATGCAAACTGTCAAAGCTTTTTACAGGTCCAACCACCACGTTTTAGCAGAAATTGGCCTTCAAAAAACTGGTCCTTTCCAGCCACTGACAAGCCCCAAAGAGGTAGATACAGACGCACAAGGGGCAGAGGGCAATCACAAGGATCATATAGAGGCCGACAATGGCAAACTCCAGCACCAAGAGGTGGCGAAGACAGTGCACAACAATACAGGAAACAAACCCAATGACTCCCTCCTTTCCATGCCAAGCATGTCTCAGCTGGCAGCACCTTTGGGAGGAAAGCTAGCATTATTTACAAGAAATTGGCATATTGTCACAACAGACAAATGGATCCTGGACATTATAAACAGAGGCTACAAATTTCATTTCCACACTTTTCCAAAAATGAGAGGCATGCCAAACCTGCCACACAATCAAAGGGCAGAGGCACAACTACAAATTTCAAAGCTCATAAGAATGGGAGCTATTCAAGAGGTACCTACTCACGAACAAGGTCAAGGTTTTTATTCAAGACTTTTTCTGGTACCAAGGAAAGGAACCGACTGGAGACCCATTTTGGACTTATCCATCCTAAACACATTTTTACTCATACCAAAATTCAAGATGCTCACATTACAGCAGCTTCTTCCCATGCTGGGCAAGGAGTTTTGGCTGGTAACATTGGACCTCAAGGAGGCATACCTGCATGTCCCAATCAGACAAAGCTGCAGAAGATACCTCAGATTTCTTGCAGGTTCAATCCACTATCAATTCTCTGCATTGCCCTTTGGCTTATCTACTGTGCCCAGAGTATTCACAAAGTGCCTGGCATCAGTGATTGCCTACTGCAGACTTCAAGGGATACAAATCTACCCTTATTTGGACGACTGCCTGATCCAAGCGGACAGCAAGCACATACTTCTGGAACATCTGGCATATGTAACACGGTTACTGCATTCTCTGGGATACACCATCAACAAAGAGAAATCCAGGCTAACTCCATCTCAGAAAATAACTTTCCTGGGTGCCAACTTGGACACAAACACCCAGATGGCCTATCTTACGCCAGAAAAACAGGGGCAACTAACTCAGTACTTCAAAATACTAGCAAAATGTACCAGGCTTACTGCAAGGAAAATCCTGAAGGCTCTGGGCTTCATGGCATCTTGCATTCTTTTAATCCCATGTGCAAAGCTGCATATGAGGAAACTTCAATGGTACCTAAAAAACCTATGGTTTCAACACAGCCACAGTTTGGAAACAATAATACCAATAATCCCATGTTTGCAAAAGGAATTTCTATGGTGGGCCCAAGCATGTCAAGCAAACACAGGCCTCCCATTCTGCAAGTCTCAAGCAAAGCAAGTCATCACAACAGACGCCTCAGATTACGCCTGGGGGGCGCACATGACGGACAGGTGCATTCAGGGCAAATGGTCCCAAAAGGAAAAGCACCTTCACATCAATCAAAAAGAAATGCTAGCAGTAATAAATGCAATTACAGCTTTCAAGGACTTCCTACATCCAGGACAATTACTGATAAGAACAGACAACACCACAGTAATGTGGTACATAAACAAACAAGGAGGAACACATTCATACCCCTTGTGCAGACTAGCGATGACTCTTTGGAACTTGGCTCTGGAATGGCAAATCGAACTTCAAGCACAGTTCTTGCCAGGATTGGAAAACACGCTGGCAGACAATCTAAGCAGAAATATGACAGATCCACATGAATGGAAGTTACATCCTCAGGTGTTTACAGAGATAATCCATGCGTGGGGGAGGCTAGACATAGATCTTTTTGCCTCCCACAGGAATCATCAATTGGAAAAGTTTTGTTTGAGGACTTTTCATCCAAAGGCCTGGAGAGTGGACGCCCTTTCATTCAGTTGGACAGCATGGACAGTTTACGCATTCCCACCTCTGCCTCTTCTGCCCAAGGTGCTTTTGAAAGCAAGAGCAGACAGACCAAAGATGATATGGATTGCTCCAGATTGGCCAAGGCAACACTGGTACCCACTCCTGAGGAGCCTAACACATACTCCTCCCTGGTCCCTGCCTCTAATGCCTCTTCTGCTGACTCAGCACAGCTACAAAACTCTTCACAGTGAGCTGAAAACACTCAATCTCGCTGCATGGAAAATTCCTTAACACCACAACAGACCCTGCTCTCCAAGGAGGTGCAGGATGTCATTTTGGAGGCCAGAAGGCCATCTACTAGAAAAGCTTACGCCACAAAATGGAAGCGGTTTTGCTCTTGGAATGAGAAAAAAGGCCAGGACCCTAGAAAACTGAACTTGCTTCAGGTATTACAGTATCTAACAGAGCTGCTGAACAGTGGACTATCATTTTCTTCCATAAAAATCCATGCCTCAGCCATTTCTGCAGAATTCAACACGGATCCTCCTTTATTTTCTCACCCACTCTTACGACAGTTCCTCAGAGGGGCTAAGAATATAAGACCACCAAGGAAACAACCAATACCAGCCTGGGATCTTAATTACATACTAGAAAAATTAACATTGCCCCCTTTTGAACCAGCTGCCTCAACAGATTTGCAATATTTGTCCTGGAAAACAGCCTTCCTTCTGGCTATCACTTCAGCTCGTAGGGTTTCGGAACTACAGGCCCTCATGGCAGTGCAGCCCTTTCTCATTTTCCATCAGGACAGGGTTTCCCTTCGTACCAACCCGTCATTTATGCCTAAAGTGGTATCCAGGGTAGCTTTAAATCAAGCCATACACCTACCTACCTTTTACCCCAATTCTCAAAACAAAGGGGAAAGGCTGCTACACTCTTTAGACATCCATAGGCAGCTACGTTATTATTTGGACAGAACAAAGTCCTTCAGGAAATCAGAACAACTCTTTGTGTCCTATGCTGTAGGGGCTTAAGGGAAGCCAGTTACCAAACAGACTATTTCAAAGTGGATAGGCCACTGCATACGGTTTTGTTATTCCTATCATGGGAAATCTGTTCCTACAGGTATCAGATCACACTCCACCAGGGCCACAGCTACCTCTACAGCCTTCCTCAGAGGAGTTCCTACCAAAGATATTTTGGAAGCAGCCACTTGGAGTTCTGTACATACCTTCACAAAACACTACCACCTGCCTTTATATTCCAGAACTAGAGCAGGCTTTGTCACTGCTGTGTTGCAGGGCATTCTGGCTCAGCCCAGTTCCTCCTAGTACCTACCACCCTGTGCGTAGCTTTGGGACTCTACCCATCTGTGATTACTGCAGCTGTATGCACGATGAACATAGTACAGTTTTGTACCTACCATAAATGTAGATGTTCGAGTGCTAATACAGCTGCAGTACAGGTTTCCCTCCCTCCTTCCCCACTTGGTAAAGGCATGGGGCCTAACACCCTCTTCATACTACCTGACTGGGTTATCCTTCTATGGTTTATTTGCTTGCAACTACTGATTTTGGATTATATTGCATTGCTTGTATATACATGGAAACATAATTTATGTATTGCCTTCCTTCTGGGGGCACCTGACATCTGGGGCAAGAAAGACTGAAGAACATGGCGTCGGCTGTGTCTTATATACTCCGGCCTCACTGACGTCAGGAGAGAAAGCGACAACAACCGACGCCGGACCAAGACTTTGGAATTCGGCCGACCAAGAGACCGCCTGACGGCAGAGAACCCATCTGTGATTACTGCAGCTGTATTAGCACTCGAACATCTACATTTATGGTAGGTACAAAACTGTACTTTTCCTTGCACCTGAAGAATGCCCATCTCAACATCCCAGTCCACTCTTCTTTCAAGACATTTCTGAGGTTTTCAGCTTGTTCATCACACTTTCAGTTCTCTGCTTCAACCTTGGGAAACTATGCAGCCCAAGGGTTTTCTTAAAGGGCCTGGAATTCCTTTATATAGATCTATTAATGTAGGCACCCTCCCAGCAGATCTAGAGTCTGGGGTTCACAGTCAACTTTAAGAAGTTCACAGTGAACCCCACCCAAGACCTGGTTTTCTTGCACTACAGACTGGACACCAAACTCATGCAGGCCTTTCTTTCTCTAGATAAGATACAGAGTCTGTCTGACCCCTTCAAACTTGCACTGCAAGAAGCTCTCAGGGCACTTGTTTTCATGTCCACAACCATACCCATGATCCCCTTTCCAGAGAACATATGAGAAAGATTCAGTGTTGCCTGAAATCTGTTTGGTCCCAGCATTCTTATCCTCTGGACACCCAGATCACTCTTCTCCCCTGCTTAAAGAAAGAAAGTCAATGGTGGATATCACAGGTGAACTTCAACCCAAGCCTGCTATTTAAAGTGCAGATACCTCAATAGGAGCTACACACAGATGCTTAAGATGTTGCATGGGGGGGGGCATAGATAAGCTGAGAGTCTAGGGCCAGTGGCTCCCAAATCAGAGATCAGAGCACATAAACTTGAAGAAGATGTAGGCTCTAATTTGGGCCTTGTAGATCTCCCACACTGGAGTCCTAGGCCACTTCATAATTTTTACGGCATTACAGTCGTGGTACATAAACAACCAGTGGGGGGGGGGGTCTTATCAACTATGCAGACTGGCTCTTATGGCATGGGAACAGGCAACAAAAGTAAATTGTCCCTCCAAGCAGTTTATATTCCTTCACATGACAATGTCCTGACAGATTTTTGAAGCAGATGAAGGGAAGACCCTCAAAAATAGATGCTAGACTGAGAGGTCTTCCTAGACATAGTCCACAAATGGGGTCTTTCTCAGATAGACCTACATGCCTCCATCAAAAACAAATAGCTACTTCTCTTTTACTCCAAGACTCTTTACCCTCCAGTATGGAGGACAGAGCCTTTGTGCCTTCTTTCCTTCCTCTACCAGTACTCCCAAAGGTCTTGCTAAAGATCCAGACAGACAAACCAACGATTTTACTGGTGAGTCCCTTTTGGCCAAGACAGCATTAGTTTTGAAAAAAAAACTGACCAGAAAGCCCAGGATCACATAGAACTGAACTTTAATGTGAATACACAAAGTAAAATCACAGTCAAGTGCTTTCATCTGTGAACAGACCTCTTCAGAACCATGAGTTACAAAGACTGCAATGTGGCTTAAAAGTTTAAATGAGCTAGAAACACACCCCCAGCAAAAAAACAATTAAGTGCTTCAAGTCCTGAAAACTCAGCAGAATGTTTTAGAGAGACATGAATTTTCAAAGAAAAACACAAAAAAAGAAAAAAAGCTAATAGTTAATAAAAAAAATGCTATAAAATGCTGTAAATTTCTGTAAAATAAATCTGTAAAATTAACTCTTATTCGCTCTTCTTTTAAGTTCACTTGATATAGAAATGTAGTCATTAAGACTGGGTGAATTTGCAGTGTTTAGTTTAAGTTACAAGTGCATCTCCCTGTGCAGCAATTTTTTCTTCCACTGTCCAACAAAAGCAGCTGCTTCTACTTGTTCCAGTCATAGAAAAGAAGATTAAAGCAATGAAGGCTCGTGGTAAGTTCAACTGCCGTTCAGAAAGGATTGTTTTCCTGGCCAGATGCACCTCATGTTCTCCTTTTTATATAGGCAAGTCTTAAGAATGCATTTAGCAGGAGGGATACATCAACATGGCTGGCCTTAGACATAGGTGAACTAGGCAACCGCCTAGGGCGCCGTACAGGCTGGCCTCAAAAGGGCACAATTTGAAGGAATGACTTAGTTTACTTCTTTTCCCATTTTCACTACCCCTGCCCATACTGTAGGCTAGCAATTGCGCCCTCCCCCACTTTGTAGTACAAAGCACAAATTTCCACAGTAGTACATAGCAAAGCACAGCCCCCTACTATGTTTTTCTATTCCCTCCCCCTGCATCTATGTGATGAATGTGAGTGGCTACGCTTGTTGAGCATTATTTAAAGCTCAGGCCCGCCTCTCATTCCTTTCTTCATTGACGAGATAGAGGCGGACGTATCTATTGGCTTTCGGTACTTCCTGGAAATCTCTGGAAGTGAGTGACTCATCGGTGGTCTGGTTCTCTGCAGCACGTGGGCTATACAAACAGGCAGCGGTTTTGGGATTTTTGTTTTGTGCCTCTGCTCGGCCCTCCCTTGCTTGGTTCATCATTGTTTGCTTGCTTTTGCTTGGCTGAGGTAAGTCGGGGTCCTTAGCTGGAATTCTGAATGAACTTGAGATATTTCAGTTGATGGGTAGAATTTTTATCTGTACACTAGTGAGTGGGCTGATCCAAGCAAACCATTGCAACTGCACCGAAAGTAGAGTTTGTCTTGCATGTGAACGTTGTATGCATAACTGATTTTAAACTCTGTAATGCCTTAACATTGCTGTGCTGTTGGTGAAAAGAAGTCATGTCCGGCTGCCGTAGTAGTACGTTGTCCAAATAGAGAAGCAACTTTAAAGGTTCCCCATAGAACGGTTCAGTACAGTTCACAGCAACAGAACACTATTTGGTTTCACATTATCCATGGCAACATAAGACTATTCTGATGTTGCATTTAGTACACACTGATGCAGACAGTTTTAATCATTACAAAAATGCAGGATTTTTTTTTATTCGAGGCTTACTTGCAATAGTTTTACATCGGCAGAGCTATATTTTTCAAATATGAAGGTAATCAATCATCTGTCTAGCAGGCACCACAAGATAATGAAAACAGTAGCAGATGGAAATTAAATGTTTTAATACACAGGATTAAATATGGGGTATCCTTACGAGTTACAGTTCCTCACTTCAGACTTCAGTAAGTCTCGGCAGCTGGTGTGCATTACTCTTTGACAAAAATTGACAGTATCTTAGTGGTATGGTTTAATGGTTTATCGGGCTAGTACTAACAGAACTGTGTGGTCCAGGGAATAATATATGTTAACTTCACTCACAACCTTCTTCATGCTTCGGTTATTAAATGATAATTTAACAAACCTCTTGTTCGTGTAATGCCAAACTAAAAAAAGTGTGTCTAAAAAAAAGAGATGCATGCTTTATACACTTTCGGCCAGCAAATTATCTAGTGCAGTCTAGATGTATGTCAGTCAAGTCTCTTTTAGTGTACATTGACTGTAAAGTGATCACTGCCAGGGTTAGCTGTGTAGCTAGTCCTTTGCAAGGTCACACAGGATATCAAGCTGCTTTTCGACAGGTTAAAGGATGCTTATTTCTAGTAATTATTATTATGCAACATAAAATAACATACATTTTCATCCCACTTCATTTAGATGATGGCAACACACTGGCATATTTACACTCTTTTTTTTGTCTTGCATTTCATTTTTAGGTGGAGACTCGAGAACTTCTCTTAGATTTGTAGTAGAACATTGGCATGTATGCACTGTGTGGCACTTGTTTTTTTTGTTGTCCATTCTTATTTGCAATACTATTTCATTTATGAAAACTACTCATGTACCAACTCTTGTGCTCAGCGTTTTCTGGAATTCATAAATTCCAACGCCTTGGATCAACTTATCCACACCCCCACCAGGGGCAGCAATATCCTAGTCTTGGTCATTACCAACATGGGCAAACGGTGTTCCACACCAGAGGTCAATTCCTCGTTGGTCAGATCCGACCACAGGCAAATCACCCTAGACATCCACATCCCACCCCCACCCCCCATTAGGGAAACCTCCATAAAAAATTTCTCCAAAGCCGCCAACTTCACGCTTCTTAAGACAGAAGTGGCAAACTTCACGACACCCATACTGATGGACAATAGAGGTACGACTGCTGAATCCTATACAATTCCACTTTATAAGCACGTACACGAGTGCATGGATCATGCAATCCCTAACAGAACCAAAATGTTATCCTTCAAAAAAAGGAAGCCAATCTGGTGGTCCCCTGCCATAAACAAACTCTACAACAGAAGAAAGAAACTGTTGCAAAAAAGAGTAAAATCCCATTATTGGAGGAACTCCGTGGTCAGCCTCAGTAAGAAGCTGAGATCCCTCATAAAATCCTCCAAAGCTAGTTACGAAAACAAAATTGCCACTGATTCTAAAGACAACCACAAAGCATGCTATAGCTATGTCAAGAATCTCAATGGCAACAGTCAGATCTGCTCTGAGTTACAACACAATGGCACTAAATATACAGAACCAACTGATATTGCCAGCATCCTGGCAGGTTCGGTGCTAACTTTACCCCTCTCTCATCCCCTAAAGGGCCCCTCTCTATACCGGAAGAATGCAAAGTTCCTGTCATCACAGCTGCACAGGTAAAAAACACACTCACCAAAGCCAAGAACACAGCATCCATGGGACCTGACAACATCCCAGGCTGCATTCTACATGAACTACAGAATGAACTGGCACCCCACCTAAGTACCATGTTCAATCATAGCCTCACCTCAGGCTTTGTGCCCACTGAATGGTGCACAGCAACAGTTATCCCACTCCACAAAAGGGGAACCACCTCAGATCCCGGGAACTACCGCCCCATTAGCCTGACGAGCCTGGTCTGCAAGGCTATGGAACGTATCATCTTGGAACTTATAAACAATGACAATCTCCAAACTCTGGACCCTACCCAGTTCGGGTTTGTAAAACACAGATCATGTCTCCTAAACCTGATAGACTTCTTTGAAGCTGTCACCAAAGCCGTAGATGAGGGTAAGGTGGTTCCCACAACCTGTCTAGATCTTTCCAAGGCTTTCGACACCGTCCCCCACAGGGGAATTATAGATAAACTCATTAAACTAAGTATAAATCCCTATGTCACAAGATGGGTTGCCAACTGGCTCACTGACAGGACCCACACTGTGAAAGTAGCAGACTCTAAATCCAACTTCAGACCAGTAACAAGTGGAGTACTACAGGGTTCAGTCCTAGGTCCTCTCCTGTTTATCTACTTCTCTGAAGTGAAGACTAACACAGAAGGTCTTTGGCTAACAAAGTTCACAGATGACTGCAAACTAGGAGCCATAATCAAAACTCCTAATGATGTGGACATCCTACAAAAGGCCCTCACTGAGACAGATGCCTGGTGTCAAAGCCATGGCCTCAAGCTCAATGCCAAAAAGTGCATTGTCATCCCTTTTGGTAAAAACTCTGTACCCATGAACTACCACAAATGCGGTAGTCTACTTAACACCAAAAGTGTGATAAGAGACCTTGGGACACAGGTAGACAGTAGTCTCTCCTTTGATAATCACATCACCACAGTAGTCAGGAAATCCTTCTATGTGGCACACCTCATCACAAAAGGTTTCTCATCCAGGAAAAAAGAGGTCATTGTTCCCCTCTACTCATTACTCATTAGACCCATTATAGAGTACAATGCCCATTTTGGTATGTACCTCACAAGACATCTAGAACAACTGGAAAGGCCACAGAAATACCTCACAAATAGGAATACCAGCCTCAAACAGATGTCTTACGCAGACCGTCTCAAAAAATTCCAGCTTTACTCTGTCACATATCGCCTACTCAGAGGTGATCTCTGCATAACATACAAAGCTATGTCAAACCCAGAACTGTTGGACATGCTTCACTTAAAGAAATCCCAATCCCTCTGAGCTACACGCTCTAGGGACCTAAACCTTGTCACCACAATAAACAGAACGTGCTGGAGAGATAGATTCCTGTCTCAGAGACTTCCCATACTCTGGAATAAACTACCTATATATATCAAACAAAGCTCCTCATTAGCATTCTTCAAGAAAAATCTTGATGATTGGATGGGAGATAGGAAATTCACCCCGGGGATGACTTCTGTGGCTCTGCTTGAAAGGGGCACAGGAAAATAATTTTCTTGGGTGGCAAAAGCCAGGGTACCATTTGGCTAGGCTTATATAGGCCCTAGGGCCAATAACCTAGTACCTACCTATGAATCTATTCTGCTTTAAATAGTTGTTTCATGACATGATAAAGCAGACTAACAGTGTTAGAGGTGGTGCTGATTTCTGTTTGTGGTTGCACAATTGAGTGATTTTGTTGAACTGTAATCTTACTGTGATGGCTGCAGCTCTTTGCTGTTTTATTGTATTTACTATCAATTCCTACAGTCAGATTTGGCATGAACTACCATAGGAGCAGCAACTCTTCAGAAACAGTCTTGTTTATAATAATGTTGCATAAGAGAAGTTTAGATGGTGGACACAACTGAAATGGCTGAAACAAAGGAGTTTAATTTTATTAAAGCCTAACAGCAGTAGTCATGTAATGAGTGGCTGAACAAATTCTGCTTTGATTTTGTGATGTACTTCACTTTTTTAATGCAGATCAATAGAATGTTAAAGTATATTTGATAGCAACATAAGTATTGCTAGTGCAGCTTTTCAAAGGAGTATTTGTGATGATTTTACCTTCTGATTTTGTCAAAAATGCTATATTTAACTCTTGCTCATTTTTTTGCCATTCGTGTTGGGCAATGCAGTTTTACTTGTTTTCTAATTATACATTTTTGAGTTTGAGTTTCTTTAGTGTGAATTTTTGGTGTATCAGATTAGTGTCGTTTTTATTATTATTATTTAATCCTTACATAGCTACTAAAATTATATAATATGCTAAAATGAAAAGACAATGGCTGGGCTTAAAAAAACACTTGGAGACATTTAGACAGAGATCATAAAGTCAAGTTGGTATTCCCAATTTTACATAAAGAATGTAATATGGAATAACAACACAAAATTCACACAAGTTTTACAAAATAAATACTTGAGTAGTATTTTTCCTAAAGTGATTTGATCATAAAATTCCTTACCTTTACACTACACCAACTAGTGCACGAAGTTCCAAAAAAAAAACATTCCTGTAGCATTATGAAAGGTGACTGGCAACTGATTCGCTGATGGAAAAGCTTTCCATATCACTGCTTTCCCTACGATCATGCCACAACTTTAACCTCAGTGACATCATGGTAGTGAAAGCATGAAGTGTGCCTACATACTTTAAACATCAATGCACCTTGCAAAAAGCAGTTAATAATGTATTTTATGACTGTAGATAAACTCTCTACACTAGCAACAGATCACGCAGGTTTATTAAAGAGAAGTCAGCCTTCAATTGCAGTCTTAACTGCACTACAAGCTGTCTGTTACGGTATGACTGATTTTTCATGCATTTAAACATTGAAAGAACTGTAGTGGCTTTTGTGGGAGTGACCCATCTGTGGGCGTGGCTCAAATAGGGGTGTTCCTTGAGTATGGTGTGGGTGGAGCTTAAGATGCACCAGAGCAGTACTTCGCCTAGGGCGCCATTTCAGCTAAGGCCAGCCCTGTACATCAACACCTTTATAGTATATCCAAGAAAGACCAGAAAAGTGCACTGGCCAGACATACTTGTATATGTAATAATTTCTAGAAATTTTCTTTTTTTAGGACTGGAACAAGTAGAAGCAGCTGCTTTTGTTGGAGACTGGGAGAACAAATTGATGCACAGGGAGATGTACTGACAGCTTAAACTAGATGCAGCAAATTCACCTGGTCTTAATGACTATATTCCTATGTCTGTCAAGTGAACTTAAAAAAAGAGCGAATAACATTTAATTTATTTTACAGAACTTTACAGTATTTTATAGCATTTTTATTAACTATTAGCTTTTTTTTCTTTTCTTGTGTTTTTCTTTGCAAGTTCATGTCTCTTTAAAACATTTGCTGGGTTTTCAGGACTTGAAGCATTTAGTTGTTTTTTTGCTGAGGGTGTGTTTCTGGTTCATTCAAGCTTTTAAGCAGCATTGCAGTCTTTGCAACTCACAGTTCTGAAGATGCCTATTCACAGACGAAAGCCCTTAACCATGGTTTTCCTTTGTGTTTTCACATTAAATGTCAGTTCTGTGTGATCCTGGGCTTCTTGGTCAGTTTTTTTTTATATTTGGTGTTTCTGAACCAGTCTCAGGAACTACTTGGTGGTATTTTATTATTTGTGTATCCGAATAGAAAATATTTTCTGTCTAGTATCAAAAACATTGAAAATTCCATACAAACAGGGATTCACACTATCCCTTCACACTTGCGTTAGCTCTTAAAAGCTGGTCTAGTCTTTTCCACTGTCAAGGCACACTTACCTGCCATTTCTGCATGAATGCCTCTTGACCTTTCTCTGCTTCATAGACTTGAAATAAAGCAGTTTCTCAAGGCATCCTTCATTTGCATCCACATATTTAATTTCCCATCCTTAGGTTCTTAATTATGTCATAGAAAAGCTTAATCAGCCACCTTTTTAACCAGTGGCATCTGCATCTCAGAAGTTTTGTACTTAAGAAAACAATTTTGCTAGTAGCTCTTACTTTTGTCAGAAGGCTTTCGGAGCTTCAAGCTCTGATGTCCTTACCAACCTTCCTTATTTTCCATAAGGATAGGGTGTTCCTTCATGCCCAAAGTGGTTAGTGAGTTGTCTCTCAACCAGGCTATAAATCTGCCTAATTTCCTTCCAAACCCTCAAAACAAGGAAGTGCACAGGCAACCAAGATTCAATTTTGATATAACTAAAGCAATTAGGAAGATTGATATGTTGTTTCCTTCTAGGTAGCCAAGTTAGATAATCCTATCTGTAAGCAGATAATTGCCAAATGGATTTCTAAATCCATCTCTCTTTGTTACTCTTATCATGGTAAGTCATGATATTCTCCTTTTACACCCATTCCACTAGAGCAGCCTCTTCCTCTGGAGCTTTTTACAAAGGAATTGATTCCAGGACTATTGTAGAGGTTTTCTCTGCATATTTTCACAAAACTGATGTCTGAAAAGGGTCTCCAGTCCAGTCCAGGGGTAGATGCTTTCTCTAGCTGTAGAACTTCTTATGCTAGATCTGTGCTACCTTATTAATAGACAGGTCCCCTTTTTGTGGTCTTTCCACCCTTTCTAATTGATAAACTTTGGGAATCACCATTTAGTACTGAACTACTGCAAGAATGGTCTAAGGAAGGACATACTACAGCTGTGTAAGAACTTACCATAACAGTAAGATGTCTTACTGACCACAGTTGCTGTATTTCTTCCCACCCTCATTTGCCCTTTCAGATGTTCATCTTGTTTCTTGTGGACTGAGGGGAACAATTTCTTGCTCCCCTCTTCTTAGCTGACCTTATTTTATTTTCTTATAATTTTCTTCTGAGGTGTCTTAAGGCTCAGAAATTCTAATGATCTTATGCTCATACAACCACTTATGCAACCTTACGCCCATGGGATTTGGTCATACATTGGAAATATGGCCATACAGAACTTTTCTTTTGGCTTTGGTACCCCAACCAGACTTAAAAGTTACCTCATCTAGATAACCCATCAGTTTTGGAATACTGCTATATTGATTAGTGGAACATCTGCTTTTATGGGAAGTTCTTATACAACTGTGCTTTCTTGTTCAAACTGTTTTTGTTTACAAATAGTATTCAGTTTTTTGCAGCTTGAATTCGTCTTCCATAGTCATGCTTTCCTTTGAGGTCCTTTAAGTTCTTGAAGAGTAGCGCCAGCCCATTTGAACTGTCATTGGTTTATATTTGATTGGCTTGCATCCAGTTGTACATATGTTTCAAGACATAAGACCAATGCTGGCCTTCAGAATTAGTAGTAGATAGCTTTAGAAAAATCCACATAACCCAGTAGGTTAAGCCAGATGTTATGATTTGCTGATACAGTGACCTTGTCTAAAATATCCATTGTTATGGTAGATTTCTATTGTCCACTGAGGGAGAAAAATAATATGCATTTGGGACACTGCGTGAGTGCTAAAACCATCAACAAATTGGGTCATCACAAAGCTTTATACAACTCTTACTTTACTTTAAAAAAAAAAAAAATATATATATATATATATATATATATATATATATATATATATATATATATATATATATATTCAGACATGGAAGAAATGTAGCCATTGCTTATGTGGCCTATTTGAAGCCACTGTGCTTGTGATATCGACAGTTTCCTTGCATCAGATATTGATGATTCACTCTTTATTCTGGTTAGCATGTGGACAGTCAAAATATTTTTCATGTGATACATATGGGGTTGAACTGCAAAGATCATTTTTTGATGTATATTCATGAGATGCTTATACAAGCCTCTTACTAAAGAAGCACTATTAATATGGCATTTGCTTTAATTTTATTCCTGTGCAGTGAGCACTATATCATACTGACCACCTAGGCAGGCCAAAGAACTTAGTACAGGATGTCTGAGTTGAGGCTGCTAAGTACAAAGGAAGGCATCCATTGAGCATGCCGAAGATGTGTAAGGCTGATTCCTTGAGTGAGTCTACCCTCTATAGATGTGTCTGAATTGACATGAGTCCTTTGGGTTTTCATCCTCGAGAGTGATGAGGAGTTAGAAAAGGTGCCTTCAGGCATTACATAGGGTGAGCAGAAATCATAGAAAGTACAAGGTATGACTGTTGATTATTTACACTTTCTCAGTATATCCCTTCTGTAGAAAACAGAGATAATCCAGAAAACTAAAATCAGGTCTGGTATCCCATATGTTCATAGGTTCATAGATTAGTACTAAGCTAACTGCTCTTGCGAGCCATTTTGAGCCTAGCCAATTATCCCTTGTGAGAATCAAACCCTGCACCCTGTGTTGGTAAGGCAAACACCTTAACCATTAGGCCACCCTCCCAGCCCAATCCTGACCTACAGGGTGACAAGACTAACATGCAGTGGATTAGTCCAAATAAAATAATGTTAGCTAGCAGATCCAGGAGACTCTCTGTCTTTCTGATGCCCTCCTTGTGGTAGGAATAGGCACCTTATTGAAGTTTCAAGTAGTTTATTCAGTTATTTAGGTGGATGGATGAGCATTCTTGCTCTAATCATCCATCTAGCTACTTAACTGAATAAACTACTGGAAACTTCAACGAGGCATTGTTATTCCTCCCACAGGAAGGGCATCAGAGAGAGAGTCTCCTAGATTTGCTGGTTAAAATTATTTTATCTGGACTAATCCTTTGTGGTCTGTTCTGTCTCTTGACAGGTGAAGCAGTCGGTTCTGCAGTAAATTTATGGTGTACCCATCCAGTCATTCAGGTTTGATTTAAGGGATGCTAGGGCCTTTTATTTAACTTGCAATGGAAGTCTGTTCCAGAGATGGGGTAGACACCAAGTAACAAATTTCTCACTCCAGTGCATTTTATTATGTGCTGGTGGAGACTTAGTCCCTGGTTCTGATACAAGTGGAGCTATTTGACTTGTGAAGATACAGGAGATCAAGGAAGACATGGTCCCTAGTGGCATGAACACAATGCGTAGATCACCCTGCAAAAGACCTTGTATGAAATTGTGTAGAGGGACAGTGATATAAGTCTTGTGTGGTAGCTCAGGGAGTTTAAATCAGCAAATTTGATTAAGAAGCTCTGGAGACTTTCCCGTTGCTTAATATATCTAGAAAGGTACGTCATGCAGGAGGTGCTGTACCCAATAATTGGTCTAAATAAGGATGCATACAGAGAGATGGTAACTGTCCTGCAATGAGTGGCGCAGAGCTACAGTTATCCCACTCCACTAGGGGAAATTCACCTTGGATCCCGGAAACTATCATCCCATCAGTCTGACAAGCCTTATCTGCAAGGCCATGGAGCGTATTATCATGGAACTTATAAACAAAGACATTGGCAACCTTCAAACACTGGACCCCACCCAGTTTGGGTTCGTGAAGGGCTGATCTTGTCTCCTGAACCTGATTGACGACTTTGAATCTTCTCCAGAGCCATGGACAAGGGTAAGGTGGTCCACACAGCCTATCTATACCTTGCCAAGGCCTTTGACACCATCCCCCACTCTGGAATCATAGATAAACTTACTAAGCTGGGCATTAATCCTTACGTCACCCAATGGGTTGCTAACTGGCTTACTGATAGAACCCACACTGTAAAAGTAGTCGACTCCAAATCCAGCTCCAGACAAGTGACAAGTGGAGTACCTCAGGGTTCAGTCCTGGGACTGCTCTTGTTTGGCATCTACTTCTCTGAAGTACAGGCCAACACTAAGGGACTCTGGATGACAAAGTTCGCAGATGACTGCAAACTGGAAACCATTACTGAATCCCCAAATGATGTGGATACTCTACAAAAGGGCCTTACAGAAACAGATGCTTGGTGCCAGAGCCATGGGCTCAAGCTCAATGCCAAGAAATGTATAGTTATCCCCTTTGGGAAAAAACATGTATCCGTGAATTACCATATAGGTGGCAGTTCACTAAACACTGAAAGTGTGATAAGAGACTTATTGACACAGGTGGACAGTGGTCTCACCTTCGATAACCACATCGTCACAACAGTCAGGAAATCCTTCTATGTGGCATACCTCATCACTAAGGGCTTTTCATCCAGAAAAAAGGAGGTCATTGTCCCACTGTACTCGTCCCTCATTAGACCCATTATAGAATACAACGCCCCGTTTGGTATGTACCTCTCAAGACATCTGCAACAACTGGAAAGGCCGCAGAAATACCTCACTAAAAGAATCACAGGCCTAAAGCAGATGCCCTACGCTGACTGCCTTAAAAAAACTCCAGCTATACTCTGTCGCATATCGTCTACTCAGAGGCGATCTCTGCTTAACATACAAGGCCATGTCAAACCCAGAGCTGTTGGACATGCTACATTTAAAGAAATCCCAATCCCTCAGAGCCACACACTCCAGGGATCTAAACCTTGTCATCACAATAAACAAAACATGCTGGAGGGATAGGTTCCTGACCCAGAGACTCCCCAGACTCTGGAATAGATTGCCCATACATGTCAAGCAGAGTGCCTCTTTGGCCCTCTTCAAAAGGAACCTTGATGATTGGATGGGAGAAAGGAAATTCACCCCGGGGATCACGTCAGTCGCCCTGCTAGACAGGGGTCCAGGGAAGTAAATAGTGTGGGAAGAAATAGCCGGGGAATTGTTATGGCTAGACTTGTATAGGCCCTAGGGCTGATAGCCTAGTACCAACCTATGATGACATGCCTTTGCATATTAGTTGTGCTAAACAGAAGGATTACAATTGCTAAATGGGGGTTAAATGAGATGGAATTATTGATTCAAGATTCCAAGAACCCTGACTACATTTTCATTGTGGAGTGGGTCACTGGCTGTACTGTATGTTGAGAGAAAGAATCTACCAAATGTGACAATACATCACTTTTTCTTTGTTTGTTTTTAGCCCTTTTTACCATATAGCGCTTGATTATGAGGGGTAATTTTGCTGTATTGAATAAGTATTGCTGGAAGATTTGAAAATAATGCCTAGATCTGATGTTGTCAATTTTAGTTCTGTCCCCCAACTGATGGGGTTTGGATCTGAACCAGCAGATCTGACTCTGCCATTGCAAAAGCTCATAGCAACTTAGAACTCTCAAACTTCCCCCTTACCCAGAATGCACCAGCCTCAATTACCTCAGATGTAATTTGCCGCTTCCAGTGAAAGACGTGGTTGCTAGTCTCTCAAGCTTGAATTTAGATAAATGTATTATTTCTTCCTTTCACTGTTGTGTTTCTTAATCATTTTTCTCCTTATCTTTCTTGTACTAGCATACACTATACAATACTATAGTTAGTATTTTCTTTTTCTCCCTTCCCTTGTAGCTCTTCACTACCTTTGTAAGTTGCCCCTTTTCTCCTTTCCCCCTTTCCCTTTCATCTTGAAAAAAAAAAAAACATTTATAGTTATGCTGTTATTGTTAGAATCTTTAAAGTTTACAGTTTTAGGGTTTTTGGAGTGTGTTCCTGTCATTGTTATTGTTAGTAGTTGTCAGAATATCTTGTTATGATGTCTGAGAATGATAAAAGACTGGCGGGTTTTAAAAAATGCGGAAAATGTAATCAGAAGATACCCTTTTCTGATGCTCATATGTTTTACGTGTTCTGTCTTGGACCCCTTCATCTGCTAGAAAATTGTTCAATCTGTCATGCATTCAACCCAAGGGCTCTGATTGAATACAAAAACAAATTAATGTTGAAGGGTTTATTTCCATCCTCCATTAGTGAGACTTTGCCTGGAACTTCTAAAGAAAAATCTAGGAAAATTTCTCCCACTTCTCCTGGCACTTGTACTACTACTTCTAAGTCCTCAGAGAAGTCTTTGAGAAGGTCTCTTACGGATCCATCTGTTCCCTTGGATCCTAAGAAGAAAAGACCAAAATCTACAGATCTGACTTCATCCACAGATCTGACACATATAAAAGAAACAATCCTTGGATCTGACTGTCTACTCAGATCCAACAAGCCTAAAAATTAAACACACATTGGATCAGACCCCCCTTGGATCTGACACATAGACCTGAGGATGTGGTAGTTTTACCCAGAACAAAATATTTCCCCTCACTGGACCCAGTTCCCTCCAGAGTTCCTTTCCTCTTCTTAGAGAGGCCAAGATCTCCTTCAGGTTTGTCCACTTGCTCTTCCAGAAGCCTTACGGAAGGCAGTGTGGAGAGGTTAGTGAGAAAAATTCTCTCTGCGCAGGACCAGTCAGTGTTCCTTCCAGCTCCTACCCCTTCAGGTCAGGAGATCTGTACTTGCAGTACTCGACCTTTACCAGTTCACATTTACCAGTTCCTTCTCGGACTCCTTTCAAGGTCTCAGAGCCCTTGGATCCAAGTCATGTAGGCCTATCTGCTTTAAATCTGAGAATTCCTTTGCCCTCTGATCTGAGACTTGCTCGGAGTTCTTCGGTTCAGTCAGATCCAGAGAGCTCTCGGAGCCGATTCTAACTTGTCGGGTCCAATGTATTTCACTCATTTCCAAGGTTTTTGGAGCCGTCTCTACACTTTGGAGCTTTGGCAGTGGTTCATTTGGCTCCAACTTTAGCCCTAGGTAGACTGTCCTCAGGGCAGGGAGGGACCATGAATCAGAGACCGGCTGTCTCAGATCTGGGGTCCTATCCCTCACCCGGGCAATCTGCCTTTGCAGTCATGAAGAGAGCCTTGTCTGCCTCACTGACTCAGATGGCACCTACCCCCCATAGATCCTCTGTCTCCATCTGTAGCTTCTCTGTCTGGAGTAACAACTATCCTCTCCACAGGGACAGCCAGTACCGAAACCCCAGGCTTCCCATCAGGGTATTCCCACTTCTGACATCTCCCAAGCATACTCTGCTGAGGAGGTCCCTAAGAAGAAAACATTCAAGAGGAAGCATTTAGATTTCCCTGAATATGTCACTGATGATACAGATTTTGATGAGGGTGAAAGGTCCCCACAGGTATCTCTGATGATGTCTCATTTGGAGACATCCTGGAGATCCTAAAACAGAGAGGTGGCTGGAAGCCCAACAACCCTTCATCAGAGGAATCTGTACTCCTGAAGGCATTCAGTACCAGTCTATCTACCTCCTGGGCAGCTCCTTCCACCAAGAAGCCCATTAACTTGATCTCACAGCAGGCATGGCAGGATCCAGACACCATTGAGCCAGTCCCCAGGAAGCCAGACAAAATCATGACTGCTCCAAAGGATAAGTAGTTTTGATCCAAGGGTGTGCCTGCTGATGCCATGGTTGTGGCAGTGGCTACTAAGAAGGAACTTCCAGAGAAAAGTTCCTCTGTTCATCTCCCTAACAAGGAGAGGAGTCCCGGGCAATGGACAGTTTCAGGAAGTGCATCTATGCTTCAGCAACCTTCGCATTAAGGTCAATGGACTATTTGGCATGTTTCACAAGACTACAGAGGGACCTGATTAAGGAGCTATCAGATACCCTCTCAGGACCCGTTTCTGAAGAGGTGAAAGCATCTGTCACCTCTCAGCTGGCTAACCTACAATCAGTATCCAACTCTCCCATGAGGCTCATTTCTAATGTAACAGAAGGAACTGCCAGAGCAGTGGGTTCAGGCATTGCCATTAGGAGACATGTCTGGATGTGCATATGTGATTTTGCAGAACCCTATAAGTCTTCATTCATCAATGCTTCTTTTGATGGAATGTTTCTGTCTCGCCCCAAGGTTAAAGATACTTTGTTCAGGTGTGAGAAGTATGAAAAAATTTCTGCCATGGGCGTATGTTTTTCCACCCCTCAAAGATCCTTTTCAAGGAATCATTGAGACGGGGATAAGATACGCTTCAAAAAATCCCAAGGATCTTTCCAGGACTTGTGTAGAGGAGGTTCCCCAGGGGCAGAGGGGGGAACTCAAATGGTAGATGCTGCCCTCATGGCAGAGGCAGCCCGCAGAATCAAGGTTTCAGAGATTCTCTCTTTGGTAAACCTTTTCAGTGCTAATGAAAGGCCCGACTGTCCCCCTCTGGAGGCAATCAGAGGTAGTTTGTCTCTGCACCAGAGAGCCTGGCTAGAAATAACAGATAATTTGAGTACAGAGGATCATTTCCAGAGGTTATATAATACCATTTTCCCTTTATCCTCCCAATTCAAAAAAAATTCCCTGATTTTCTACCCAGTCAGAGGGAACAAGCAGCAATTCAAAAGCTGCTAGAAGAAAGAGTCATCCAAAAGGTCTCCCCTGACCAGTATGTATCTGGAACTTACTCAAAATATTTTGTAGCGCCAAAGAAAACGGGACTGGAGACCAATTCTGGATTTCAGTGTCTTAAACAAATCAGTTCAAAATACCAAGTTCAGGATGGTTACAGTTCAGTCCATTCTTAAAGGACAATTGAATGTGCTTAGTAAAGCTTCAGGATGCATACTATTATATAAAGATGAACAGATGATTCAGGAGATTTTTACACTTATGGCTGGGAGATGGTCACTACCAGGGTTCTGCTGTTTGGTCTCACCACAGCCCCCAGGGTGTTTGCCAAATGCAGGGCAGTAATGGCAGCTCACTTGAGACTGCAAGGATTACAAGTGTTTCCATATCTGGGTAATTGGCTTCTCACCGCCCCTTGCAAGCATCAACTATAACATGCCGGAGACTATTTGCAACATTTTGGACATCTCTCTAAATTTTGCCAAATCAAAACTTGCCCCAGTTCAGAATCTGGAATTCATCTGGACAGTTTACACCTACTCAGGTGCATCTTTACCTCTGCACCACATTATCTTTATCAAAAGTCAGGTACAGGCTGTCCTTTCTCATCCTCCTCCTCCAGCAAGATTAGTGCTTCAAGCACTTGGATCTATGTCAGCTGCCATAGTACTGCTCCCTCTTGCGCGCTTCTTTATGTAAATTCTCCAATGGACTTTAGCTGCACAATGGTCCATTTTACATCAACCCCTGTCTTTTCAAGTAAAGCTCACCCTGATTTGCAAGCGAGACATTGGTTGGTGGATATAATCCCATGATCATGTTCTGGACAAACCCTTCATTCTTCTGCACTCAGTCGGCACAGTGACCTCAGACTCTTCCCAATTGGGGTTGGGGTGGGGGCATTTCTTGGGAAGAATGGTCCAAAGCATGTGATCCCCCCAAGAGACCACATTCTATATCTATGTCCTAGAGATGAGAGCAGTACTTCTAGTGTTGCAGGCAGTTCAAGATCCTCTTCCCTTGGGGACTGTTGCATTTCAGACAGACATGTCTGCATCCTGGTACATCAACAAGTAAGGAGGAACTCTATCTTACACTTGTGCAGAGAGGCCATGAGGGTGTGGGAATGGGCATTCTGATCAGACCACTTTCTTATTGTGATGGACATTCTAGAGAAAACCAACATGCTGGTGGACAAACTAAGCAGATCCATTCTAATACTTTGAGTGATCTCACAGTCATTCAGTAGTGAATATTATCACCAAGAGACACTCTGCTTCATGCTTGGCCCTCTTGTCTCCTTTATGCTTACCCTTCTCTTCCCTAATTCTAAACTTCTTACAGAAATCAAGCAGTATGAAGAGCTCAATAATCCACATTGTCCCCTTCTGGCCTCGGCAAGTGTGGTTCGCTATTCTATGGTCTCATGTTTGTTATCCTGTATGGATACTGGAGCCTACTCAGGATCTCCTTTCTCACCCATTAGTGATTCAACACCCCAGTCTTTGGGCCATCAGGTTGACCGCATGGCTTCCCCATTTCCAGTAGTAGTTAAGACAGTCCAGGCTTTCTTCCCCAGTTCTTGACATTAGTTTGACTTCTCAAAAACATTCTACCAAGAAAGTCTGTAGAAGCAAATGGAAAAGATTTTCTGCTTGGGCTTCTGACAAGGACATTGACTCCTTTGCTGCATCACCTTCTGCTATTCTTCATTTTTTGACAACTCTTTAAAGAGGGGGCCAGTTTCTCTACAATTAAACTTCAGTTGGCAGCAATTTGTAATTTCCATACAGGAAATAACTCCTTTTCCCTAGCTTCCTCCAGATTGTGCAAAGCTTTTTATGAAAGGTAGTTTTCTGCTGAGACCTCCTGTAAAGGATCCTTTACCACCTTGGGACTTTACTTTGGTGCTTCAAGGTTTAACTGAAAAACCTTTTGAACCATCAGACAAATGTGATCTAAAATTTCTATCATGGAAGATGATCTTCTTGGTAGCTATAACTTCAGCAAAATAAAAACTTTGAACTCCGTGCTCTCTCAGCAAAACCCCCTTACATTGTTTACCATAAAGATAGGGTTTCTCTGTGGATTAACGTTTCTCTTTTTACCTAAAGTGGTTTCTGAAAATGACATCAACCAATCCATTAATTTACCATATTTCCCCAAAGTTTTCCAGTAAAGGGATAGCATATGCTAAACCTCCTTGATGTTCACAGACTACATTTTTTCCTTCATAGAACAAAATAGTTTAGAAAGTCAGATCAGCTTTTTGTATCTTTTCCTCAAATCACATAGGTCAAGCAGTTTCCAAAATTACTATATCCAAATGGATTACAGACTGTATCTTACTCACTTACTGTCAGAAAGGTATGACCTTACCAAGACCCTCCCTCCCCACACACACACACACTCATCCAACTAGATCCATGGCTACTTCATCAGCTTTTTTGTCAAAGGCATCTATTGATGGCATTCATGCAGCAGTTTCATGGTCTAAGACTCGAACCTTTGTTTCACATTACAAATTGGACATCATATCCAGTAGTAGAGCCTCCTTTGGTTGGGCAGTACTGCAAAATATCCTTCCATGAGGGTGACCCAATATCAGTGTAGCTGGGCACTCTGTCCCATAAGTGAGGAAGAATGAAAAGGACAATATCAGATTTATAAGTTATATACTCACCATAACTAGGCATTTGTGCTGTCTATTTTAATTCTTCCTCAACTCCCCTCCTATCAATCCCCCATCCATTTTTCTTCTGGAACGACCTGTTGGACTGTGTTTGGAACCTACAGTTCCAAGATTGAGCCCTGTCTTTTTCTATCTAGCTGTATATGTTTCTCTTCTATTATTGGGAGATAGAGCAGCAAACTCAATCTGAGGCAGTAGGGATGGAGTAGGGCATTATGGGTAGAAGGAGGAGTTCAAGATTTGGATGCGAAGACTGACGTATGCATCCGAGTCAGATCAGAGGATCGGATCCATAACCCATAAGTGAGGAAGAATGAAAATGGGCCACACAGATGCCTAGTTATGCAATCATAGAAGGGCTGCCCATGAATTTGCCCAGGAGAAATTAATTGTAGGCACTAAACAGCCTATAATTGCACGGTACCTTGCTAAGGCAAGGGAAAACAGCTCCTGTACTTTACAAAAAAGCACCAAACCAGGCAAGTCCAAGGGTCAGCTTCCGGTGATTTCTCTTGTCCACCTGGTGAATCTGGGCATACTGGGGCAATGCAGCAATTACCTCATGTACACAGACAACCCTTTCCTCCTACCACCCAACATTACAACCTGTGAGAGATGCATTTACATAGCCAAACTAGAAGCAAAGCTCTCTCCACCCAAGATTGTGCTAGACAGTCAAGAGGAGAAGGTTAACACCTGCACTACACCTCAAGCTACACATAGCCCTTCTAAACCCACACCACCAACACCCACACGTAGCAACACTAAATCCACATATGCGAAGGCCCTTAACTGTAACCTGCCCAAGTAACAAGGACCTCCAAAGCTGAAATGCAAACAAACACCAATCACAACCAAAGTGTCACATAGCTCACAACACCAGTGGGCCACCCAGCAACAGTCCCTAAGGCAAGACAATGTACCTAACACTTTAGTCATAGGTGACTCTATAGACAGGCACACTGATGTCCCACTCACCAGGCTGAACAAGGAGAAAATTACAGTCAGCTGCCTGTCGGGTGCCAGGATCCGCCACATAATGCATGCACTCAAGTCACTCCACAACAAGTACAAATATGACTCTGTCATTGTCCATGTTGGAGTGAATGACATGAGACGTACCTCCCTGGACTACATGAAAAGAGACATGGAAGAGCTCTCGGATCATGTGGCCCTGGCAGGTATGACCCTAGCCCTGAGTAGCATCCTGCCTGCTCCCAGAATAATACCACAATATAAGGACAAAATGATTGACTTCAACAATTGGCTAAGCTTCTGGTGTCATTCAAAGGGGATCCAGTATCTGTCTGCCTGGGATGACATGATCGACAGGCCACGATGCTTTGCCAGAGATGGTCTGCACCTGTCGCACCTGGGATTCAGGTTACTGGCGAAGGCTCTTGCCACCCCTATAGTGCCTTTTTTAGGCAAAGTTCAAAGGACAAAACCACCACCATAACAGGTACAAGCATGCAAATTCTGAAGGTAATGCTATACAATGCTAGAAGTCTAAACCTCAAAATGCACTCTCTCGAGGCACTCCTAAAAATGGAGAACATTGATATCTGTGACGTAACTAAGACCTGGCTCTAGGCTCCAGAGAGCACCCCTGCAATACCAGGCTACAATTCTTACCACACGTTTTGGCCACCAAACGAGGACCGAAACACTAAAGGTGGAGGAGTGTCCATATTCACCAAGGATATCCACACCACTGGGCTAGTTGCCCAACACAATGCATTTGAAATTCTCCAGGTGCAACTAACACTAGGTAAGACTGCAATCCAAATTGTAGCTTGATACAGATCCCCCACTGTGCCCCAAGATTCTCACTACACCTTTCTAAACATACTGGAAAATATTAAGATACAACCAAACACCCTAATACTGGGCGATTTCAACTACCCTGCTATTAACTGTAAAAACTATTTGTGTACCAACACCTTTGCCCAACGATTCTTGAAATTCATAAATTCCAGTGCCCTGGATCAACTAATCCATAGTCCCACCAGGGGCTCCAATATCCTAGACCTGGTCATTATCAACATAGGAAATCGATGCTCCACACCTATGATCACCTCCTCGTTGGTCAGGTCTAACCATAAGCTAATCACCCTTAACATCCACATCCCACCCTCACCCCCAGTAAGGAAACCTCCATAAAAAAACTTCTCCAAAGCCAACTTCATGCTACTCAAGTCAGAAGTGACAAACTTCATGACCCCCATGCAGATGGGAACTGAAAGTTTGACTGCTGAATCCTACACTAAGGCACTGTATGAGCACATCCACTCATGCATGAATTGTGCCATCCCAAATAGAACCAAGATGCTGTCCTCCAAAAAAAAAGGAAGCCAATCTGGTGGTCCCCTGCCATAAACAAAGTTTACAACAAAAGGAAGAAACAGTTGCAGAAAAGAAGAAGATATGCTAGATGCAAGGGGAGGCCCTGGGGCTCTGATTTTAGAAAAACAAGAAGTCCTTTGGCAATTAAAACTGAATGATTTGCAATGGCCAGGCCTTAGTGATCCATTTTCAATTGCATATTTCTTAAAATTAAAAGCATTAGAGAGATGATTTTAAATGGTTTTATATAATTAGAGTAAATTATTATATCTTTGTTTCAAATGTTCATATTTAATATGTCTTTTATATTTATGTTGTACTTATTTATTAAATATGTAAATACAGGGGAAGAGAGGGCGTGTTTGTATGACCTCGTGACTATTTAAATTTGATCTATTGCAGGAATTGCTTTATTCTAATGAAGTTCCTGATTGTGCAGGGACAAAAGCTTTGTGGATCACCTACTGTGGTTCCTGTGCTTTTACATTGTGTTCTCCGATCAGTGTTTGTACCTGTTTTCTTTTTTGCTTTTAAGAAAGTTAGCCTAGTAGTTAGCTACAAATTTATGAAACAAAGGAAAAATAAAAATGTTGGAGTTCTTTCTGCAAATGTGAATAGTATTAAGAATATACTATATAGTAGAATAGGAATTTTGGAGTGGTGTAATACATGCGATGTAACTGTAATTATATTAGAAGACACAAGATTTTTAACAAATGAAAAAAGATTATAAACAGAAACTATAGGAAGGAAAGATAATCTATAATTTGGGAAATTTGAGATATTCTGGAATAGCCATATTCAGTAGAAATGCAATGAAGATATTAGATGTAACTTTAATGAAAATGGGAAGATTACCATTGTAGATTTAAAATGGAAAGAACAAGTATATAGACATAACATTATATGCTTATACTAACTTTAAGGAAAATGAAAGCTTATTTCATCAGATTTTAGACTATATAGTGATACATATAAATATTATAATAACAGGAGACTTTAATTGTGATTTAAGAGGCAAGCAAAAAAAGAAAGAAAATGATATAAGGAAAATGTTCGAAATTATAAGATGTGCTAAGTTAAAACTTTGGGACAAAAAATCATGGACTTACAAAAGAGGTATATATAGAACTGAAACCGATTATTTTATAACATCAGAAGGTTTTAGTTATAGGAGAAGGGGAGGTAGTTGAAGCAGGATTTTCTGATCATCTTGCAATATGGCTAGTGATAAAAGAAAATAAGGAATATATAAAAATAGGTGAAAGAATAAAAAGGATAAATGAGAAATCATGGAAAGAGGAAGAAAAGATATTAGTAATACAGTTATGGAGAGATTATATTAATTTGAGAACATTTTATAAAAAATGGTCTGAATAGTGATGATATTTAAGGAAAAATATAAAAAAAATGTTTTTAGAGTGGCAATATAATGTGATAAAAGTAGAGAAAGGAAAAATATAAAAGAGCACAAAATGATGCATTGAAAGATTTAGAATATAATTATATAAGGTACTTTGCGAAATAAAAATAATTATATGAAAGAAATCAAGAAAAATGCAAGAATTGTTATATAAGCAAAGATACGTTTACAAGGAAAAGAGAAGTATAGAGTTACTTAAGAAGATTATTAAAGGAAGATGGTAGTGTAATGAGAGAAATAAAAATGTAAAAGGAAAAATAGAAAGAACTCAGGGAAAGATTATGAACAGTGTAGTACAATACGTACAAGAAATGTTTAAAGAAAAAAGAAGGTAGTGAAAAAACATGGAAAGTAAAAAAAAAAGTTAACAGACAAATTGAATAAAGAGTTGGAAAAGGAGATTTCTTTAAATGAGCTAAATATAAATTTAATTGTAGGCCCAGATGGAATAGAGTTTAAAATGTATAAAAATTTAAGGGATTGGGAAATATATATATATTTTTTAAGATTTTGAATAAATAGTTAAATTATGGTTTTATGTATAAAGAATTATGTAGTGGAAAACTTAAATTCATATGGAAGAAGGAAGATATAAGAGAATTAAAAAAAACTGGAGACCAGTACTATTGAATAATAATAATTATAATATATTTGTGAAAATAGTACAAAAGAGATTTGAAACCAAGAATAGAAAATATTATGGAAAATAGCATATATAGTATAAAGGGGAAGGGTTGTCAAGAATTATTAATGATAGAGAAAATGTGGATGATATTATGAACAGAAAAGAAGAAGTAAAAATCATATCTGGAGACCTTAATAAGACATTTAAGCCAATTGGACACAAAATGTTATGGGTTATAATGAAAGAATATAAGTGATAAAGTTAGGAAAATATGTATATCACTGTATAGTAATAACCAAGTAAAAATACTTATAAATGGCTAGTTAAGCCAAGAGGTACATATGAAGAATGGTGTAATACAGGGATGTCCAAAGGGTTGTATACTCTTTGCATTAGTTATGAATGTAATAGTATGTGAAATAAATTACCAAATGAAGAAGGCAGGGTATATAACACCTGAAGCGTTAAGAATTCCAGTTCTGTTAACATATGTTGATGATATTATAATAATTGCAAAAAAACAAAATGTGGATAAAAGAAGTAATAATTTGCACAAATGAATGTCTAGAGATGATAGGGATGGCTTTAAATAAAGAGAAAAGTAAATGTTAAGGTGATGTAAAGATTGAGGGAATATATTTTACAATGAATGAAATTTCTGTGTTAGGTATACATTTTGGGGAATAAAGATGTAAGAACAATTCAATGGAAAAAACAACAGAAGAAATAAAGAAAACGTCTTTCCTGAAGAATATATAAATTATCATTCAACAAAAAAGGTTTATTTGATGTATTCAGTACTGAAGGGAAAATAGCATACTTAGCAAGTGTATTTATGTTTTCCAACAGTATTTGAAAAGGAATTATTGCTGGTAATTTTTTTTCATTTATAGGAGGTTCTAGATTAAACCCACTAAAAATAGGAGTTTTTGTATGTAAATAAAGGAGTTTTCAGGTAGACACTGCTTCATTGAATTTGTACAGTGTTAAAGTAGATAAATGAAAAAGAAAAGAGACTACAAGTAAAACTATATAAATATAAGTGAAAATTTTCAGGGTATAATAAAAAAGAGTAAAAGAGAATGTGAGCATATAAATGAAAAAATAAAATGTTACCAAAAAATATTTTTGTGGAAAATAAAAATTGATGATATAGATAAAGATATAAAAGCATGGTATAAGAATATAATGATAAAACGTTACTAGGTGAAACAATGGAAAATTTAACAGATGAAAAAATTAAAGCTATAAAAATAAAAAGCAAGTGGTGTATTCAGAAAGTAGAATGTCAAGATTTTTTTGTGAAGAGTGGTAATAGATAAATTATCAGTAAAACAAAATATGCCATATAAAAAGAAAAGTGATAGTGTGTGTATACACTGTCAAGAAGAAGAAACTACAAAACTTCTTTTTGAAATGAAAAAGAGTAAAAAAGTAATGGGGAAAACTATGTAAAGAAGATTTTTGTGAAGATATAAAAGAAGGGGATAAAATAAACATGGATATGATTAAATATGGATAGTATAAGAATGGAAGTAAAGAATATGTTAAAAGAATATACAAAATGCTATTTTATGTTATATGGAATGAAAGAATAAATGAAATTATTTTTAATGGTAAATGAATTCTTGCAACAATATTAAGTAAAATCAGATGGTGGCTATGGAAAAAGGAGTGTGGTCTAATAGGATGAAAATATAGCATGATTGTAAAAGAAATTATGAATATGTTGAAACAGATTTGTATATTTATATATTTATACATACGTAAATATTTTGTAAGTAAGAGTTATTTTTATATATATATAAATAAAGGACCCCTACTGTTTTTAATAGATACCAGATCTTTTATGTCCACCTGAGCTACCAGAAACTCAAGCAGATGGGACCTCCTTTTAAAATCTCATCCAAAGGACAACATACCCATAAGTGCAGCACCCAGTTATGCCGCACTGCAGTGTCAGCAATCACTCTACCTGGTCTAGAAATAGAACCCAGAGCATTTTGCGCCGAAGGCAAATGTGCTACCTGTTGTTCCACTGATACTTGTATTCCAGTAAACTAATGTTCTGTATGACCTAAATAATACTACTAGGCAAGACTTGTAAACAGTACATTTCTTCTTTCAGAGTATAAGTGCTTATTCCCTTCCAGTACAAATTTCCTGCAGTCCTATTGTATTTTGTTGCCTTGGGTCTTAATTTTTTTGGTCACTCAAGTATTCTTTCATCCCTCAACTCGAGACATAATTCCTTATTACTTTTACTGTGGTCTCTCATCTTGGGTTGTGAATTACCTGTAACTCTTGCCATATTTTCTCCCTTGACTCTGAAACCTCTATGGTATTCAGGGAAGTTACGTTATGTTATGAATTCCTTGTGGTCATCAAGTATTTTCTCACCATGGGTTCTGAATTCCCTATGAAACTGGCTACTACATTTTCTCACGTGTGAACTTCTGTTCCCTGTGGTTCTCAGAATTCACCCTCAAAGTCAACAGGAAATCCGAACCCCATTGTGACAGAATGCAATACTTAATCATAATGAATTACCTGGGATACAGGAGGTACAGAGAGCTCTGTAGTTTAGACAGACATACTACCTGAATGGGATTAATGTCAGCCACAAGCCAACATAGGCTCTGGGTGGGAGACATAGAATTTAAAGCTAGCCATGGAAAATAGACTTCTTATGCTGTTGTGACTGGGGTTCCAGAATTCAGAGGTCAAAATGCTAAAGGGCACTTGCCACCTCCCTCAAGTTTTGCCATAGTCTTGGAACATATATAAGTCACATCTAACCATTGCAGATATTGAAGGGGATGCATGTATCTACCCTTATGATTCTTCATTTGGATTTCTAAGAGACAATCAACAAGGCCAAGGTAGATTACAGCCAGGAAAAAAAAAAGCTTTTCAGGTATAGTACTGTGGCACAACTACCTGATTTCAAGAAGTCTTTGTTATAACAGCTAGCATCCTTGAAGCAGGGTATTATCAGACTTATGATGAAGCACACAGAGATAGACAATGACTAGCTTTATATTCTCCATTTCATTCTTTTGTCTAAAAGCAATGAGCCCAAGAACAACCCCTGAAACATTTTCTTGCATATGATAATGATACGTTTGTCAAATGAGTGAAGTGCAATTTTACTTATAACATTTCCGAGAAAGTAAAGTAATGCTACAGCAACATTCACATTGATAATTAGATCTTGTAGAGCCTTGTAGTGTCAACATGCTGCTATAAGAAAAAAAAAACTTTTGTGAATTTCAATGTTTTATATTGTGAATTAATTATCTAAATCACATCCCAGAAAGTTATTGCCTGTGCATCTGGGATATGTATTTAGTTAGGAAAAATTAAAGCAGTTTAACTTAAAACTGTTATGTTAAAATTTTTGATAGAATGTAAAGGTGAAACCATAAAAATAGTATCTCACAGTCATTCCTGTTTTTTTATTTACAGATGGTAACAGATGCTAACATTTAAAGCTATAGATCAGAAGTTCAAAACACAGCTCCCACAGAAACCAGCTCCCTTTGTACCTTCCTGTTTGCTCAGGATTTCTAAATTCCACCTTCACAATCCTATGTCAGTACCATGACACACAACACTACTCATTAACACAAAGAGCTGCTACCTATCCGTCAGATTTTGGTATCAAAAATACAGAGTATAGCTACCCACAGAAACTTGTCCCATTACCTCTATAACTCCATCCATACTCAGAATTTCTTACCTCCAGTTCCATGATTCCCTGATTCAGTCTTTTACCAAATTATATTTAGTAGCATCAAATATTTTCTCTTTAGTAACCTACACACTTTATCTCCAAATTTCAACATTCCAGCATGTTTCAAAAGTAAAAGTGAACTTCCTGAGTAATGATCAATCCCGCCTCACTAATATGCTATGCTTCATTAATGTACATGACATGCACCCTGAAACAGTAAATTACATATTTAAAGTAACAGTATTTCTTGCACACCAAGATTACTATTGACTTTTTAAACTTTTAAGCTGCTAAACATTTGATGAAAAACATCTTTGTGAAGACAATAAGCTGTGCTTACAAAATTTTTGTTAAGTTTCTGAACTCTTTGTCAGTAGACATCACAGCAGTTTTGTTCCCCATGGTCATTGCAAATAATATTATGATTTTTTTTTGTCATCAGATATACATTAGTTCCATTAGATGTATGAGTCTTACTAAAATCAGTCTATCTTGGGACACATTAACTGTCTGCATTTGTTTCTTTTGTTAACCAGATAGGTGGGCAGGTCTATTAATCATCTAAAAAAATAACTAGAAACAGCCTTTAATTCTGACAATAAGGAGGTTATTTATGATGTATTGCTGTATTAAACAAATGTTTCCTCTTTCTGGCCATCTGGTATGGTTTTAGAAGGCTAGTGTATGGTGTTTAAAGTTCATACCTTAAGACATATACAGCTGAACTGAGATATAACAACTTACAGAAAACAATTAAAGTTCATAGGGGAATACTAAGCTAACTGCCTTGAAGGGTTATTTTAAGCCTAACCAATAACCTGAAGTCAGAATCAAACCCTGTACCTTGTGTCTGTGAGGTAAAGGCTTTAACCATTATATCAATCCTAAGTAAAAGTTAACTCCTAAATTCCATTATTGCTTATATATTACATTTATGCCACATTCTGTCATGCAAAGCCCATCAAATAGCTAATAACATTTTAGCTAATATGTAGTTTCAATGTTCATTTTCAAACTGTCAGCATGTTTAACTCGCATACAAGCCTTCTCTTCTCCACATCTTGAACTTTGAAATGAGTGGTCTGAAAAGCTGTCAAAATTTACATTTGCCCATTTTGGATTTATTCGAACAAAAGCATTAGTGAAAAAAATACAAATATTAGGGTTTCCTAAAACTGTACACAACCATTTGGGCAGTAGTCTGGAATTGCCAGTTCATTCTGAGATAAAATAAATTTTAGCACAAACCAGTACCTGATTGGCTGGATATGACTGGTGTTCACTAGTTGAGAGGGAAATTCTGGTTCTGAAATCAAGCAGAAGTTGGCCCTAAAGAGGTGAAAGGAGATATGTTAAAGAATGTTGCCGTCTCAGGCACAGGAGCGACCTTAGGTCAACTAGTGTCCTAGGCAAAAGGGCTCCACGGTGCCCTTCCCCACACCAGCCGGTGCCTCCATCCTGGTCTACGTACAGCAAATAAATACTGGAAAAGCGCCCAAGCTAGAGCCACTCCCTAGGCAGCTGCCTACTTGGCCTATGCTCAGGCAATAAAAAAGAAGGAAAGCATGTGGCTTGACCTGTAAAATGTGTGTGTTGGGGGGGGGGGTAAAAAACAAGGTGTTTAGGGTGGCCCACTGAAGCAACATCCACAAAAAATCCATTTAAAGAACCAGAAGTATAAGAGACCAAAGAAAGTGCTTTGATAGCAGAATCCAGCAGATTTAACAGGCATTTGAAGGAGGAAAATGTGTTTAGGGTGGGGCTACTGTACTCATTAAGACTGATCTAAAAACTAAAAAGAATGTTTCCTTGACAGGGTCCCGAAGTGACAAACAAACCAATAAAATAAAAACTGTGAATGCTAAAAAAGGAAACTTAAACTTTAATATGGTTAAGTGCTTTCATCTTCTTTAATAAAGACTTTTTCAAAACTGATTCATTAATAGAAAAAAACAATAAATATTAAGTAAATGAATCACGTGATTTCAACAAACCAAGCATTTAACATTTTTCAAGTAACAACCATATACGTAAATGTGTACTTATATAAACATATACATAAAGTGTGTATAAAACAAATCTTGGGCATTAAATAAAATGTATACTATGTTGTTTAAAAATGTAATCCATTAATTAGCAAAGAATTAAGTTTTAAAACAGGGTTTAAAGAGAAACTTTAATTAATACCAAGGTGCACAGCAGCATTTAAACGTCACTGCCATACAATCTCCTTTACTCTTAAAAATGTTTCCAAGCACCTTCACCTACAGCATGAATTTTATCTTTTACAAAAAAAAATGCCATTTCTTAAAGTTTGTACACTTTATAGAATGTTACCACTGTTGATATTCTTAATACGTATATCTTTATTGTTCTCATAAATTTGACTTTTTAACTTGCATTCAGTTTTACTTACATAAAATTAATCACATGCTCAACATAATGAAACATAAACCAATGCCCTTGTATTACAATCATGTTTCCCTGGACATGGAATACTTCGGACATAACTCCGGATCAATGCTACTAGTGTCCAAAATAAACCAACATGATGAACAAGATCCACATTTATGCATGGCACTAGTTTTAAACAATTTAGTATTTTTAATATCAGTTTTAATATTTATGCCACTAATAAATAAAACCCTTGGATAGTTATTCAACTTAGATTTCAATTCATTTGGCATACAGCTATGTGTGTCAGGGCTAATAAGATGAATGTATGAAGAGTCCAAGGAAAAAGTATAATGAAAGACTTTTATTCCTTTGTTTACCAAGAATAAAATCATGATTAGAAATAATAGGTGTGTTCCTGTTATATGTGACTTCAAATGGTATTGCTTTAATCAGGTCCTAGGGATATTTCCTATTAAGGAACATATGTTCTAACAGCATCAGTTCTGTTAAGAAATCATCATCCGCTGGAAATCAACCTGCACAAATGGACCATTTGTCCTTTCACTACACTTGCACTCCTTTTATGTGTCAGTAAATTTTCCAGTAAGACTACATCTGATTTTCAGTTATACCATGAACTGGTTGACATGACAGGTTTTAAGCTATTGAAAAATGTAATTAAAAATGTTGTTGTGTCTTTCGGCTTTTCCCGGTTAGGGGTCACCACAGCAGAACTCCGGTCCGCTAATGATTGGCAGTAGATTTTTTTTTTACGTGCCGAGTTGCCGGCCCTGATGCACAACCTTCAAAGAAGGTACGCCCATTCATGCATGTCTCCACACAGAAGACGCTGTAGCTGAGAATCGAACAGGACAACATCTTACTGTGAGGTGACAACGCTACCGCAGCATGAAAAATTTAATTAAAAATACTTATGAAAAAAACTAAGAGACCAGTTGGGATAATAGTTAAGGTCTTTGCCTTCCATGCACAAGGTACAAGATTTGATCATGACCTCTGGCCAATGCCTGTTTAGAGTTTGCATATTTTGTGGGGTTCCTCCCACCTGTGAAAAACATGTTGAGTGTTTGCATTTCAAACTCACCAAAGAACTGAGCTGTGGGCAGCAGCACAGACTCTACATGGTTCCCTATAGAGACTTTGGGCATCTACTGTGGTGCACAATATCCTCAAGATAGGACAACCTGGATCACAGATTGCACACCATAGCAGGGCTAGCCATTTGACAGTGTAAAATATGGCTGAAGGTGATTCAATCATGTTGGGAATGGCTATTTTGCTGGTGATAAGTGAGTTGAGGACCCAGCCTACTCCTGGGACCCATGCTAATGGTGGGAGGTGTATATGTGCTCCTATTGGCCAGTGTGTGCCCACCATAAAGCCCAGCAGCCATGGGCCAATAAGCTACTGGCTGTCCTGTATCCAGTTGCCCAGGTTGGGTTTCCTGGGATAGCTCTGTTGGACAACCAAGAACTAAGAATTGCTACACCTAATGACGCAGCTTGGAAGTGGATGACATGATGGTAAGCAGCAGGCTGGACATCCTTTGTATCCAGAAGACAAGATGGAAGGCAGTGCAGCAAAGCCACATGGCTTGGGATACATAATCTACTACTCAGGAGGAGGACAAGCTAGAAATGGTGTGGAAATTGTGGTGAGGGAGAGGATTCAGAAGACAGTGAGGATGTCATCAGAATTAGTGACAGCTCAAGGCAATCAGACTCCAGCTTAATGATAGGGCAGTATTCATAATCTTAGCCTGTGCCCCACAGCAGGGTTATGCTAGTGAAGAAGTACATTCAGACCAAAGCAGGACAACATGAATTAGTATTGATAATGAGTGACTTGAATGCACATATCAGGACAGACAGAACATGTATATATGTATGTATGTATGTATGTATGAGTGGGACAACAGGAATAAAGCAGGAGAGGCTATTCTAGACTTCTGTCTGACAAATGACTTAATAGCCACACATGCTTTAGAAAGTGAGATATTCAGACAATCACAAAATCACATACAAGAGTGGCTAACATGCAACTGATGTAGACCTCCTCCTAGTAAGGAAAGGGCACTGGGTAGAATCAGTGATTGTAAAGTCACCCCCAGTGAAACAATTGGCCCACAACATAAACCACCAGTTGCTACAATAAGCAGCAAGCAGTGGTCAGAGAAGGCCCTACGTTCAATAGAGACCATGCTAAAAACTTGGAAGTTGACAGAAAGAAAGCACAACGGTTCAGGAAATTACTCTAACACATTCAGAAGATAAGGAAATAGGTGGAGTTGAAGAGGAAGTATGGCATCACCTCAAAACAGCATGTGCAAGGGCTATAGAACAGATATATGGCCATGCCAGGTATGGAAATAAGGTACATATGGAAAGCTGGTGGTGGAGTCATCAAAAGAAAAAGCAGTGCAGTGCAGAAAAAAGTGGGAGATAGAAAAGATGGACCAGGCTAGGAAGGAATACTGTTTGGCTAACAAAGAGGCTGAGAAAGGAGTTACAGTAGCAAAGAACAAGGAATCGGAGACACTCTATCACCTTCTGGAAAGTGATTCAGTAGATGGCACAAAGAAATGATATCAGCTTGCAATGCAAAGACAGAACGATAAAGAAGATAGTGATCAGACACTCTTCATAAGGGATGCCGACAATGACTTGCTCACCAGTGCACAAGACATCAAAGGCAGATGGAAGGAGAACTTCCAGCAGCTGTTGAATGAAGCAAACCCCACAGAAGCCATACTGCCCCAGACACAGCCTACAATGGGAGAGGAGGAGGAGGAGGAAACCACCATAGAAGAAGTAAGAACAGCACTAAGGAAAATGAAGTCCACAAGCTCAGATAAGGTCACAGCAGATATGATAAAAATGCTGGGTGAGATATGGGAGAAATAGCTTCTGAGGGTACTCATAGCAGTTGTGAGAGAAAGGCATATCTGAGATGACTGGAGAATAAGTATACTATGCCACTGTACATAAAACAAATGAGATAGTTCAGAATAATAGGGATATACACAACTGCAGGCAGTACAGAGGTATCAAACTCCTGTCACATTGCATGAAAGTTCTGGAGAAGGTGATTGATAAATACACAGATTAGTAGAAGTAAATTGGAAGATGAGCAGTTTCAGATTCAGCTCAGGATGCAGTACACTGACCCAATGTTTGCAGTGAGACAGATAGTTGACAAGAATACAGAGATAAGGAAAGAGTCCAATTGGGCACACCTAGACTTGGAGAAAGCATATGACAAGGTCTCATGAAAGCTGATTTGGGCAGTCTTGCATTGGCTCAAAGTCCCAGAATCATTAGTAGAATTAGTGAAAACTATATACAAGGACCCAATGACTCAAGTACGAACAGTGTTCAGTCTCACAGAGGGGTTCCCAGGGGGAGTAGGTGTGCACCAGGGCTTAGCTTTGAGTCTACTGCAGTGCACATTGGTGATGGCTACATTAGCAAACAGGTTGGAGGAGACAGATCAACAAAACTTCTGTATGCAGATGATGTGGCATTACAGGCAGATTATGAGCAAGAACTTCAGCAAAGGATAGAGGAATTGAATCCAAAACTGAAGGCACACGGGGTGATACTAAGTACAGATAGAGTGGTAATAGCAGCAAACTGGGGAAATTAGTAGAAGATGAGAATTGAGATAGAAGGGAAAACAGTGGAACAGGTTAACAGCTTCAAATATCTGTGAGGGGTGGTTGAGGAGAAGGGAAGTCTGAATGAGGAGGTCAAAGCCAGAATCAGAGGGGCTGTGCCAGTTATCACAGTGTGTCAGGTGTAGTATATGATAGAATGCCAATTAAGCTGAAAAGTAAGGTGTACAAAATAATAGTGTGACCAGTACTACTGCATGATACAGAACCCTGGGTAGTAAAGGCAGGGCAGTTGAGAAAGCTAGAGGTGATGGAGATGAAGTGCCTGAGGTGGGTAGTGGGATGCATGCTGTGGGAGACAGATGAATAAATGAGGATAGTAGAGCAGATAAAAGGTGAAAGAGAACAAATTATGGTTGTTCAGGCACATGTACAGAAAAGCAGAAGACAATCTGGTGAAGAAGATTTGGGACAGGCAGGAAGAAGGCAAGAAGAAATGAAGGCATCAGCAAAGCGGTGGACAGATTGTGTGAGAGAGGACCTGTGACAGTCAGACATGAGTGTCAAAGAAAGCAGGAGAATAGCTTTGAATAGAGAGAGACAGCAGCAGTTGACACAGCACCCTGACCCCATGTAGAAAAATGGGAAAAAGGGGATTGCTGATGATGATGACAATGAATTATGAAAGAACTAACTGAGACTGAATTTTTAAATGAGCCCATTGCTAAGGACCATTTGTTCCCTTTTAATAAGTCTGTATATGATGAAATTTTTGAAAAAGTAGAAAAAACGTGTACGACTATTATTGAATTAAATATATATATATATAAAGTTGAAATGTGATAAATTAGAATATGAGGATAATAAAGCATATTTGTTACCAAGTAAAGTGAGTTCTGGTATCAGCAGAAATGAAACCACTAACCAGAGTGCTCAGCACACATAAGTTAATGCTGTATAGGAGCTTCAGTTTAACATCAACAATGCAGAAGAACAGAGTTTTTCAGAAACTTTGCCAGTGAAGCTTTCATCAAGACTAGCCAATCAGAATGCCCATCAGCAGAATCAGGGCACAGTTATTGGTCCAAGATAAAATGGTCATCAGACAAGAGGATAGAACAGCTGGAAGATGAATCAGTATTAGATCAAACTGTTTCTGATATTAGTCCTTAAGAATCATACAAGATGGAGACATTATTGTTTACAACTATAGCCATCTAGTAGTGAAACCAGAACTTCCTTGTTCAAGTGAGGATTTTCATTCATACCATCTTTTAAGCAAACTTAGTATGAAGAAATTGGACTTGAAATTATATATTCGGATGTTAAATCTGAGTTTACTTTTGGGTGAACAAAATGTGGTAAACGGGTCTTTTAAGAGCAGCTATTGCTTTAATCCTCCACTAAATCCAATCTTAAGTGTGTTTAACATAGTTGTGAAGTGAACATAGGGAAATTATGTAGTTCGACATTACAATTTAACAAAAGAGGAACATTGTTGAAAGCTATATCTAATGACAGAACTCTCAGGCTCGTGAAGCCTGATGAAGGTGCAGGTTTAGTGATAATGAGTAGGTGGGACTACTCCATAAAATGATTGCATTACTTTCAGACAGTAATTTTTACACATCTGTGTCATTAAATGAAGTCAATGTCAGGTACAGATAAATTAAGATGCAGTTAAATGATTTGTTGTTTCAGGGTGTTATCTCTATTTATTTACATTATTTTTTGGATGTGGAGCATACATGTCCCTGTGAGTTTTGGATACCCAAAATCCACAAAACCGTGGATTACTACCCTTTGAGACCAATTGTCTCAGCAAGATGTTCAGCTACTGAACTCTTTACAGATTATATAGATGAAGTTCTTAAAAATATAAAACAGTCAGCAACATGTAGTTAAAGCTTCCTAGTATTTTTTATAGAAGACATCAAATTCAGTTTGTTCTGATTTAGTTTTATTAGTAACAGCTAATATTATGAATATGTATACAGTCATTCCTCGTTATGTAAGACTTAGCTGGTTTAGTGAGATGGTGATAAAACAGACCAATCTGAATAGTGATCACTTTGCTATTGTTGTAAGTTTTATGGAACTCATTTTAAATAACTTTGTACAGTTTGAAGCTGAGTTTTATAAATGACATATTGGTGTAGTGATGGGCACATCATGCATCCCTTATGTGCTAATTAAATCTTGCTTAATTGGGAAGACACTTCACTAGTGAATATCTGGAACATAATCAACTGTATATGAGATAGCAAGATGACATACTTTTTTATTATGGACAGGAATGGAGGAAATGTTTTTTTTTTCACATTCATTCATAGTACAACTACTTTTTTTTACAATTTACATATGAGTTTTCTTATGAAAAAATTAATAATCTGGATGTCACAATTTTTAATGATCATCAATAGATTTTAGTTCACTATTTCTAGAAAGCTGACTTTTTCTAACACTTATTTACGTTTACAGTTGTCATCCTCTTAGATAAAAAAGAGTGTAGTGAAAGGACAAATGGTTTGTTTGTCCAGGTTGATTTCAAGGGTCAACAACTTCCTAACAGAACTGACATTGTTAGAAGGATGTTCCTTAATAGGAAATATCCACAGGACCTGATTAAAGTGATAACGTCTGAGACTATGGACGGTAGGAACATGACATTTAGACCTATTCTTTATTATAGTGATTTTTGTTCTTGGTAAATGAAGGAATATTAATATGAACAAGTCTTTTATTACACCCTTTTCCTTGGTCTTCGTAATATCAGGTATCATTTAAATGTACAAAAATACAGTATTCTCTTTGAATAAGTCTAGAAGGTAGTCATATTAAAGCAGGCTTTCACAGTTTGCATACAGTTTCAGTGAATGCACTTTCAATCATTGAAAATAACCTTCAGTCAAGAATACTGATAAGAACAGAATGTGCAGTGCATTGAGAACAAACAAAACTTACAAGGCTTGGGAACCAAGGCTAAAGAGGCATGTAGACATTTACAGAGTTTTGGTATTATTAGGAAATACTTCAGGCACAGTCAGTTAAGTTAGTTCGTTTGGACTGATGTACAGAAAGTCATTGCAGTACAGACAGTTATGAGTATAGAAGTCTGGTCAAATATCCAGCATTCCAGAATATTAAATATACTGTTCATAAGGAAAAGAATATAAAGAATATACAGACTATTTCAGTTTATCAGCACTGTTATTGGAGACAGTATTCGGATATTGTCAACATCTACCTCCACTGTACATAATAAAGAATTCTTAACCAAACTACAGTGTGTGCAGACTTTATTCTGAAGATTTGGCTCATAAAGGGGAGACTGGCAGCTGTTCAGCAAACGTTTTGGTAATTGACAGAAAAAGACATTCATTCCAGTCTCATTCCAGTTTATTCCAGATATTCCAACCCAGTAGTCATATCATTTTTTTACAGACTTTTCGTCCCTTCACCTTATTATTAGTACTAACTGGGACAGATGTATGCCCAGTGAATTGAAATCTAACTTGAGTAACAATCCAAAGAGTTTTATTAGTAGGGGCAGAAATATTAAAATTTATACTGAGAATACTAAATTGTTTAAAACTAGTGTCATGCATAAATATGGAGCTTGTTTGACATGTTAGTTTATTTTGGACACTAGTAGCACTGTGATGCAGGATTATGAATGAAGTATTTCATGTCCAAGGAAATGTGATTATAATGCCAAGGCAATGATTTATGTTGCATTATATTCAGCATGTGATTCATTTTACGTAGGTAAAACTGAACATAAGTTAAAAAGTCAAACTTACAAGCACAATAATGATATACATAATAAGAATAGCAACAGTGGTTTGTAGAAACATTCTGCAAGGTGCACAAACTTTAATAATTGACATTTTTTTGTTATAGATGTTCATGTTGTAGGTAAAGGTGTTTTAAAACTTATTTAGAGTATAAGAAGGTTGTACAGCAGCTCTGTTTAAACACTGCCATACATGCTGGTATTAATAAAAGTTTGCCTTTACACCCCATTTTAAAACTTAAATCGCTGATTAATTGAATAATTAAGGGATTAAGATTTTAAAAACATGGTATGCATTTTATTAATTTAACATTCAACATTTAAGTTTTTACATGTATTCTATGTACATATTTTTATAAGTAAACTTATTATATGGTTGTAACTTGAAAACATTTAGATGATTGGTTTGTTGAAATCATTTGATTTATTCACTTGATATTTATTGGTTTCCTGGTCTAATGAATCATTTTCTAAAAAGTCTTTATTTATGAAGATGAAAGAATTCAGCTGTATTAAAGTTTGTGTTTCCTCTTTAGGCGTTCACAAAGTTTTTATTTTATTAAAATAGATCTGCCACTGGATTTCCTTTTGTTCAAAATGGCAGTTGTGGCCACTGTCAGTCAACTTCTTGTTCCATGTTGTTAAGGTTGTTCCCCAAATTCTGACTGGTTGTGACACCAACTCCCTTCTGGAGCTCAAGGAAATCCAATGACAGATCCATCTTACTGCCTGCAGCAGTCTTACCCTAAATGAATCGCCATCCATCAAGTACCAGTTAAAGCACAGTATTTGGCTATGGAATCTAGAAGTGAAATAAAAGCAGACATCATTCTAATACGTTTGGTGAATGTGTGCACCAGTGGCCAGATGTATGCTGCAGAGATATCCAGCATAAAGACAACCTTAAGCATTGAAGATGATAATTGTCCTAGTGAAATGACCCTTGATAACATTGTCTAGTTTATATGTCAGCCTTCTAAAGACAATGCATTAGTCTACTAGAGCATTGTCTGTTTAACATTTCCCACACCATGCTTACTGAAGTATAGCAGAAAAATTATTCATTTTCCTGAGCTCAAGGATCCTACAGACATGGAACCACAGCTGCAACAACACATATAATGATGAAACATGAGTTGTTTTTTTTTGTGTTTGTTTTCTTCTTTTGATAAAAGCACAGGGAGATAATAGAATAAATATATAAAAATGTCGATGCTATCTTAGGAAGAAAATGAAGATTCTGCTCAGAAACATCCAAACTTTGTGGAATGCAAGTTAAAGCTGTCTATAAACATGAACCTAAATTTCAGATATCTGTCTGGTGGGCATGATACCTACTAGGAGAAACAAATGTTTCAAGGCCTGAACATAAGATCTGCTGAATCAGTTAGCTACCAAATGTACAAGGTTAACACAAAAGGTCATCCACTGTAATACTGAAGTGTAAATGAGGAGATAGGTCCTTCACAGAACACTGGAGATGTAAAACCTTCTTGTGGGACTAGATTTCACTCTTTACTTCAGTTATTTCAGACACTGGGGATGTATGTCTTATTTACTAAAACTATCACATAACATCTGAGACAACATGTTTTAGATGATTTTAATGGCTATTGCTAATAGGGCACAACTTAGTTTGGCAGTGTTTAGGAGGAATCTTGGAAGATTGCTAATGCTTATCTTATAAGAGGGTAATTTGCTGCTTGCCTGAGAGTTCTAATTACTGCTGACATAGTAGCAAGTTGTATTTTGATTGGATATTTTAATTTTCTGGTTTACTATGTATTGCTCAGCTTGTGGGCCATTGCTGTCCTTTTAACTGGATTGCTCTGTGCTGACACCTGAGCTCTTGCTAGAAATGGATTTTACCTGTTTACTGGATTTGACTACTTTCTTCAGTCCTTTCTAACACAGGGGAACTGTGTATTAATTATTTTATCACTTCAGATAACATTTAGTTTTTGCTTATTTCAGTGCTTATCGGGCGCAAATTGTTTTGGCAATGTTTGAGGGATGTTTTGGAATATTTCTAAGGATTATCTTATGAGAGAAGGTAATTTGCTAAACATTCACTTAGCTTAGTTGTTCTTTTATGCCCTACATCTATCCGCACTACAAACAGGATATCTTGAGCACTTAGACTGAACTAAATTTAAGACTCACCTGCACAAAAGAGAAGGTAAACCTGCTTATACCCCCTCTGTTCACAGTCTTACAGCACATGGTACTCTTGGGAATATGTCCACAGACAATGAACATCTGTCTGATATGAAGAATCCAATCCATGAGAACTGAAAATATCTATACAATCTATAGGTATCTTTCTCAACCAGTAAGATAGGCTGTGAACTCCACCATCATCTTATCACACACACAGTAAAATGAGCTATGCTGAGTCTGTAAAGAAGTCATTGCAAAGTTCCCTTGGAATAAAAAGAATAGGTCTAAGAAGATGTCTGCCATCATATCAGCATCATGCTCACACATAGTAAAGGGCCACCAGGAGGTAGAGTGCAAACTAATACCTCAAATTCCATTAATAAAAAGTACTGTGTTAGTAACTGGTGACTGTGTTGTCAGACACACTGTCTCTACACTCACAAGACTGGACAAAGACAGTATTACAGTTAGTTGTCTTTCTGATCCCAGGATCTACAATATCACAAGCTCTATAAAGTCCTTCTCACCAGACAGGAATGATTATTATCTAATGGTAGTCTATGCTAGTGTAAATGACTTGAAGTACATGACCCAGAAGGGCATGCAGAGAATGTAGAGATAGATGCTGGATCTCACTATCATGTGTCCAATGGACAAAACACAAAAGTCCTGACTGGAATCCTTCTTTCATCCAGAATGGTAGCTATTAACAAAAAAAAAAAAAAAAGATGACTGGCTTCAATACTTGACTTAGTATTTGTTGTCATTCTGGGAAGTTCAGTGTGTGTCAGCATGTGACAAGATGATTGCCAGTCCAACTTACTTCTCCAAGGATGGCCTATAAGACTCATACCATGGCTTCTAAATACTAGCTAAAACTGCATAGTGCCTTTTCAGGCACAATCTCTCTAATGGACATCCAAAAGTAGCAGACATCAGTATAACCATTTCCACCTCTAACTCAGACCATATTAATGTAGCTCTTCTCTAAGGCAGAAGTCTTAACAACAATCTATCTGACCATGAGGATCTCCTGCAACTTGAGCACATGCATGTCTATGTAGTTTACTGAGATCTGGTTTCAGTGTGTGATGACAGGACTTCCACCATCATGGGTTTTGTACCTACCATGCATTCAGGCCTGATGGAAATTGTAGACAGATAACCGGGTTTATATTATAGGCTCGAAAGACCATTTAATTGAATACATAAACAGCGACACATATTTACTGAACTGCAAATACACTGAACACCATAAACCACGAAATTTAAAATCACGAATCGTCATACTCGGCCAACCCCACCGCCCGCGACATACTACCTACCCAACCAAAATAAATAAACCAAATACATACTCTAACTAGAGCCCAACTTCGAACCCTAAAGTAAAGCACCAAAACCCTACTTCTAACCCTACACTAAACCTTACATACATTTCTATCTATACACTTAACTTAACCCTAAGGTCCGTAACTATCGCACACTTACCCTACAGAGATATACCCAAACAAAATAAATAATCCACACACATACACTTAACAAAACCTTACTTCTAACCCTACACTAAACCTTACATACATTACCTATGTATGCACTTACCTTAACCCGCACCCTAACCCTAAGGTCAGTAACTATCTCACACTTACCTTATGGAGCTATACCGCAGACGGGACAACTATGACGAATTGACATTTCGAATTTCCCTGTTTTGAACGTTCGCTGTTTTCGTGGTTTACACAATATGTGTTGCTCTTTTCGTATTCGCTGAACAGACCTTCGAGCTTCTAATGTAGACCCAGATAATTTGCTACAAGACACCCTTAACATCCATTAATGACAATATAAAATTCCTAAATATATTTTCAGAACTACCTAATACCAAAAATACTTTTATAATTGGAGATTTCAACTATACCTTCAAAGTCAGGTATGCCCGAGTTTCTTAGATTTAATAAATAAAAATTTTCAGGAGTTGAGATAATTTACAAATCAACTAGAGGATATGATATTCTTGACCTGGTTCTAACTCATATTGCTCATGTTTTGTGTGTTTTAATGCATAACTCAAACTTGGTTATAAATTTTACAAAAGGAAAGGTCATTGAGTCTGACCCATCCTGTTTTTTCCTCATCTAAACATCTAGCGTCTTGCTTAGGATCGTGGCCATACTTTCCTACAACCATCACTCTTCCACAGGTATATATACATTGTATTCTGTACCTATTAAGTAAAACTATTGAGATATTGTATTGTTACTTAGGGTGTAAAAATGTTATAATTCTTGATAAATTCTAGCTACCTGTTATACTTTTGGAAACTTTGCTGAAGTCTGTTGTTTGTATACATGGATTCTATTATTTAATGTAGTATTTAATGTAGTAATGTGTTATTTAATGTAGTTATATCCATGTACTGCCAGTGCCTCTGTTTTTCTTGTGTCCTGCTGTTTTATACCAATACTAGGCATCTGAAGAATTCTGCTTCTCAAATAAGCACTATCCATACATTTGTGGAGTTTGTTTTCCTTGTGTACTGCTCTATTTTCACAGAACGCAAACACATTTAGACATCCACAATTCAGACTTTTTGTATTTGTAGCCACATATAGGCAGATGCTAATGTGATATTTTCTTTTTCCACGGGCCTTGTGGTGAGTTACCAGTATTTACCTCATCCTTATTCTGAATATGCTTCAGGCTGAGGTGATCTATTTACCTATTTACAAGAGATAGCAATTTCAAACACAAATGTCTGCTTAAATAAAGCCATGTTTTGGTCTGACATATAACAAGTAAGCTTTCACTTAGTTTGCCAGATATTTCTTATTCGTATGACTCCAAATAGGCATATGAATGTTTTCATGTATAGCTTTTATATTTACTGAAACTCTGCTAACAGTGCTTGTGGCAGCTACAGGAAAGACACAGTGCAGAAATTAGCCTTCTATTTAAAGTATGCATACAGCCTGTCTTCCAGCAAACATAATCCAATTTGTAGATGATTTAACACTAGCATGCAGCCTGTTCAGTCAAACAGGTCCAAGATGATCTATGGCATTCCTTTACAAAAATTAAAAAATGCCTTCGGCAATCTAAACTACTACCAAACCCAAAGAAAACTAAGCTAATGGTATTTCACCTCCAACCCAGCAATCAAACTCCTATGATTTAAAAATGTTATCAGCCCAAAACATTAGAACTGAGTTAGCATGAAACTCAAAACTAATAATAACTGACTACAAATTAAGATTCAAACAGTATATCCAATATGCTGCTCAAAAAAAAACAACAACAAAAAAAAAAACAACCATTAACAAGGACTTCTTTATAAAGTCAAACCTCTTCTGTCAGACTACACACAGAGGACTATAGTTCAAACCTTTCTACTCCATGGTATTATATATGCTTTGTCAGTTTTTACTAACCTACAGTCCTGTCAGCTAGCTAAACTGCAGCAATCATATAATAAGAATGCAAAGTTTGCAAGTAACCCCATTAAATAAAAACATTCCTGTCTTTTTTTAACCAAGAAACATCTTTATTAAATTATCATGTATGACTTAGGCAATCATAAATGAAAATAAACCATACAGACACAATCTCAGTTGCAAATATTATACATTACAAAGCATGCTGAGACAACTATAGCTCCAAACATTATATATAATATATCCAGTCATTGTCACTCAACCATTACATAGCTCAATCAAGCCCTGCCTTGTTTTAAAACTCATTCCTCTTCTGCATGTATTGATCCCACAGTTCCCATATTTTTCCTATGTAATTTGCTCCAACCCTTTTCCAAAGATCCCAATTCCAGTTGTTTTATCTTTGTTACTATCGTTGGTACTTCTAGTAGAGTTGGTTTAGACTTTGATTTCCATTTTTAGTATTTTTTTGGAAGCCATCATAATTAGACTCAGCAAGGCCTTACTATATCCAGAAAATTCTGATTTTGTATCACTTCCTTAGTTACACCGATTTGCTCACCTAGCATCTCTGACAGAGCAGTCTGCAGGGAATCTTTACAGTCTGCCAACGCATTACACTTCCAGAAAATATGTTCCAATTTATCTCTTTCTTCACCATCACACTTCCAACATTTGCTGTCTACCTGAGGCAATATTCTTTGGAGGCTACTTGGGTTACAAAAATAGCTATGTAAACACTTCCAAGCAAAGATCCTAAATCTTCTAGATTTTGTTGCATATTTGGGAGCCATACATATATTCCCCATTATTTCTTTGTGAATTGCTTATCCAATCTCTGTTCCCAATCCTTCCTAACCTCCTCTGATTGATTCCTATAGTTATCATAAAATATTTTATATGGTCTACTAATTATTCCTTTCTTAATGGCAACTTCTGTTCTAGATTCTGCTAAAACCTCTACCAATATTGGTCTTTCATTTAGGACCCCCCTATTTATTTCTCTTTGGCTATACTCTGATATCAATCCTTGATAGGGAAGGCAAACTCTAACTTGCAGTCCAAATAAGTTCTTGGCTTCTTCCCTTTAAATTACATTTCCTTCTCTAGTTATTTGCTCCCAATACCTTGGATGCTTTGTCAGTTTCCTCCAATAAATTCCAGTCCGCTCTTGCCTGTTGTCTGTATCCCTAATTGCAGTCATCCCTATCAGCAAAATCTCCTTTCTACATTCATGTGTTGGTCTTAGAATACTTTCTGCTTCTTTATGAATGTAGTATTCTGTACGATTATTGTTATTCTCCTTAAAGGTCTGCATCCAAAATCCCTGTCTCTCCTTGTTTCTTGAGCTTCCCCCCTGTTTTATCATCATCTCTTTCCACTTTGAATTATAGTTTTCTGCTTGTGCTATGTATAGCAGCCTTAACTGTGTTGCTCTGAAATACCTCTTCAAATCAGGTAATCCCAATCCTCCCAGTTCTAGTGGAAGAATAAGTTTATCCCACTTGACTCTTGCCTTCTTCCCCTCCTAGATAAAATCCTTCAGCTGTTTACTAATTGCTATCCACAACTTCTTCTCTTGTTGATAAAAATATGCCTGACCTGTGTACAAAACTAAAGAGACTAAAAACATTTTAACTGCTTGAATCTTATTATCAATATCCATATAACAGAGATACCATTTTCTCAGTTTTTGTATTATCTTTTGTTTAGTCTCTTCCCACGTATCCTTAGTTGCCAGACCAGAATAATTTTAAATCCATATTCCTAAATACTTAATTTTATGATGTCCCCATAAGTATGGCTATTGCTGAACTAATTCATATGTGGGTACATAATTGACTGATATTGCCTTTGTTTTAGCTTCATTAATTTTGTATCCCAAAAAGATTTGAAACCATCTCAGTATGTTTCACAGCACTGTAATGAGCATTTCTGGTTTTGTCAGGTATAAAATAATGTCATCTGCAACTAGTGCCAGCTTTTCTTGACTACCCTACCAATTATACCCTTGAATTTCTGAGACCCATTTTCTTTGTCAATAGTTCTAAATATAATGCAAATAACAAAGGGGAGAGAAGACACCCCTGCCTGATTCCTCTGGTCAAGCAGAGATTATCAGAGAGGACACTACCCCCGTTAATTTTCACCACCAATCCCTCATACATCCTCCTACTCAGCCTTATAATTTTATCAGGGAATGCAAATGTTTCCATTGCTCTGCTGATAAAGTCCCAGCTTACTCTGCCAAATGCTTTCTCTGCATCAAGACCCACCAACAACAGTGGTATTTTCTTACATTCTGCTTCCCTCTAGATCATTGCTGTTCTGTTAATGTTGTCAAATGATTGCTTGCCCCCCACAAAACCACAGTGATTCATATCTATCAGTTTTGGCATCACTTTTCCCATTCTTTTAGTCATTATAGACATAAACACTTTATAGTCATGGTTTATTATTGAAATGGGCCTGTATGAATCTGGATCTGATGGACCTTTAACCTCTTTAGGTATTATAGCGACCACCACTTTCTTCAAGGATGTTGGTACTTCTCCTCCTCTTAAAATACTGTTAAACAAAACCATCCCGATCTTCATCAGTTTTTTCCCTGCTAGCTTCTAAACTTCCACAGGGATACCATCTGCTCCTGGGGACTTTCCTTTATATTGGTTATACATCACCATTTTTATCTGATCTCTTTTTATCCTAACTGTTAGTAATTCAGCCTCCTCTACCTCTAACCTTGTATATTTGATTCTTCCTTAAGCATTTCCATTTGTACCTTTTCTTGATTTCCATATTTCTCTGCTTTATACAGACTTTCATAGAATTTCTGAAATATTTCTAATACTTCTACAGGATCCCTTGTTATTTTCCTTGTTATAGGCTCTGTAAGGTTGGTGACAGGCCTTTCTACTCTCTGTTGCTTGAGTCATTTTGCTAAAAGTTTTTGTGCTCTAGAGTTATCATCAGAAACACTTTAACAGCAATCTGTCTAAATTCATGCATATTATTGAGATAATCCCTTATTTTCTGTTTAGCATTCTGCAGTTGCTCTTCTTCTTGTTCTGTGAAATTTCCCCTATTTTACAATACTTTAACATTTGTCAGTCCCTCTAAATAATGCTTGTTACTTTTTAACCATATTTCCCTTTCTTTTATTTCCACCCTATTTGAAACCCCATTTTAATTTTATCTCACTCGATAGATATATTTACAAAAGAAATTTCTATCTTCTCTAATAGCGCCTTAATAATTTCCACTACCCATTCCTTAAACCCCACCCTTTTCAAAAGATAGATGGGAAAGTACTAATGTCTCATTTTTTTCATTACCCTGTGTTTTTATTTTAGTGATTATTGGTGCGTGATCTGAAATGGTTATTGGGTGTGTATCAAGAACTTCAATTAAATGCACATATTCCTGTGAAATGTAAATTCTGTCTAGACTAGCACAGTTTTTATATCTTGGGGAATAATATGTAAATTTATTCTGAACTCCTAGTAGTGAATTCACATCTTCCATGCCAAATATTTTCATAACTTTCTTTACAAATCTAGCCTTCTTTGTTATATTTTCCTTTCTGGGCTCCCCAGATACATCTTCACTTTTGCAAATAAAATTCCAGTCCCCACCTGTAAGTAATATTTCTGGCTGAAAGCTGATTAGTTCTCCCAGAATTTTCTTAAGCTCCATTATAGCAGTTTTTGGTGGAACATAAATACATGCCAGTGTAATCCTCTTCCTTTCCCTGTAGCCCCTTAGTACTACAAATTGGGTCTATATTACATGGTCAAATGCTTAGGTGAGTGAACACCTAAACATTGACCACATAATATCGAAGGACAAAAACAGGAAATGGCCAGATTAATGCAAGGAAAGATTTCCCTTGTCTGTTCACTGTGTTTTGCCATTTTCTCCACTGTAGAGCAATCTCAAAGTTGGTATATTTAGTTAGGGGGTTGTGGGGGTGAAGCCCCCCACTTACTTTGGCTGTAAACTTTCTTTTTTTTGGTGGCCGACAGTTCCATTTCCCGGTGGTGTTTGCTGTTGTGGGGTTTGATATTATATGGTCTATGTTTAGGTGTTCACTCACCTAAGCATTCGATCATGTAATATAGACCCTCTACAAATCTACCATTATTGTCTTTTTTATCCTCTTCTATTACTATTGGAACTTCTCTTGTAATTAATATAAGTACTCTTGTATTTTTTTGCCCCAGGTATTCTGCTGAATAACCATGCTGAAAACCTTTCTTTATCAAATTTACATGTTCAATTCTTTCCAGTTGTGTCTCCTGTAGCATAGCTGTTTACACTCTACATTTTTTAATATAATTCACTACCTTTTTGTATTTCTGTGAGACCACTAACATTTAAAGACATTATAGAAAGCATAATATTCTTAAGAAATTATTGTTCCCACCTTTTATGTATAACACCTTTTTTGTTAAATGTCTAGTTCTAGCTTTTGTGTTACATGCATGTACTTTTTGGCAGATTAATCTTTTATATAGCTGTTTCTTGTCATCTCCACTTGAGCGTATGTCACATCTTAGACAGCTTTTTGTTTTACTGAAAACCCTAAAACAAAAATACAAGTACAACACCCAATACCCAAAAACCTGTTTACTTAATAACATACAAAACTATGTACATCTTCAAATACAGAAGTTTTATCCACCTAATAGGAAGAAATATTCCAAACTGACAGCCGCACACACAGGCTCATTCTAATCTAAAAGAAAGGTTATGGATGGTAAGACATGTGGTGCAGCCTTTGGTTCTGTTAACTGATGTCTGGTTTTATCTTGTTTTTATAGCTCTCTCAGTTGGAAAAACACTTGAATGGTTTCAACATATATTTTCTCCAAGCCATTTCTCAGATTGTCTATTAGAGACATGAGAATCAGACACAAAACTGTTTATTATAAAAAAGCCTTATAATATTCAGTATTCTTTTTCCATTTACTTGCTTTCTCTTAAAACTTGTTACTAGATTTAGCTAATGACCTTAACCCAGTCATTCCACCATGCAAGAATGAGAAAAAGCACACTAACTTTTCTTTTGTCATGCTCTTTTAACCAGATCTTTTTTATACATTGCATTTCCTACATTTCTTGAAACTGAAAAAGAGAAAGAAAGAAGTTAGAAAAAAAAAATATGAGCACCTATCTACATTAGTATCCCTATTACACTTAAAAATAACTGAAAAAGTTTACTTAATAACATGCAAAGAAAACCATGCACTATTTATATAGTACTATTAAGAAAAAGTTTTGTTTTACTTACAGATAACTTTCTTCATTCTATTCCCCTCTTGAGTATTTTTCCAAGCATTAATGACATGAAGAAGGGGCATATTCTTTAGAGTGCCCTAAAAGTTTAACAAAGTCCAAGAAATTCCAATATTTCCAGATTTTCTTGTTCTATTCCTGTTCATCTCCATCTCCCAAACCCTGTCTATGCTTCACTTTCTAAGTATTCCCACTTCTTCTAGTGAACTCATGTGCCTTTTCCCTCTCTCAAGCATTTTCCATTGAAACAATGGAAAACGTTTCACTGTCAAGAGTCTCTCTGTGGTCTTTATTACCAGAAAAAAAAAGAAGAATCTCCTTCTGTTTCACAGCTCACTTTTTGTTGGACAAACTTTTGTATTTCTTCCTTAGTATGTACTTCATCAAAAAATTATTTTGTTCCTCCAGGGAAAATATTTTGAAGATAGCTGGGTACAGGAGTTTGAATGTTATACCTGCCTTTCTACATTCCCTGAATAATGGAGTAAATTTACTCTTCTTCTGCCTGGTGTGCAATGAGTAGTCATTCTCCATGAACACTTTGCTGTCTCCCACTTTTAGTACTTTGTCCTTCTGCTACAGTTTTGTCAGAAGCAACTCCTGCTGGTAAGATTGCATATTAAATAATAAAGGTCTATGTTGTTTTCCCATAGCCAGGTCTGGACCATACACATGATGTATCCTTTCAATTAACAGTTCCTGTTGTGGAAAAAGCAGTCCAGTTGCTTACTTGTGCTTTCATAAAATTAATATAGACTGTTCTTCCCAGCTTTTCTGGTACAGCAGAAAATCTCATGTTTTACCTATGTGCTCTGTCCTTTAATTCTATTATTTTTTTCAAACATTTCTTCTTGTGCATTCTCATATTCAGCCAGGATTTTCTTCAGTTTTATCTCCAATTTTTGCAGGTTTTTATCACCCTATCTGAATATCTATTTAAAGTTTCTTCCATTTTTTTGCAACCTTTTATTCTTTGAGTTGATATACTCCAGCAGTGTTTCATTTATTTTAGTCAGGTCTGTGTGCAGTTGCCTTATACTTTCCTCTAGGTTACTGGAAGTCATGTCTTGAGCTTGCACTGCTTTTTGCTGAACAGCTACAGTACCTTTCCCAGTTAGTGTTTTTTTTTCATCACCTTTTGTAGCTGATTTTTCTTTAGGTCCTCTGTATGTTTTTTACTGGCATCCAGGCAGTGCACTTACTAGCCAGTTGCTGAAATTTACCTAGAAATCTAAGCCCACTGGCCTTCTCTGCTAAGTTTCTGTTTTCACACTGGGAGAGCTAGAATTGTTACTCATTTTTCATAGGTAGGTACTAGGCTATCAGCCCTAAGGCCTATATAAGACCAGCCAAAAAGGTACCCTGGCTTTTGCCACCCAAGAAAATTAATTTCCTGTGCCACTGTCGAGCAGAGCCACAGAAGTGATCCCTGGGGTGAATTTCCTATTTCCCATCCAATCATCAAGATTTTTCTTGAAGAGTACTAATGAGGAGCATTGTTTGATATAGATAAGTAGTTTATTCCAGAGTATGGGAAGTCTCTGGGACAGGAATCTATCCCTCCGGCATGTTCTGTTTATTGTGGTGACAAGGTTTACATCCCTAGAGTGTGTAGCTTGGAGGGATAGGGACTTCTTTAAGTGGAGCATGTCCAACAGCTCTGGGTTTGACATAGCTTTGTATGTTAGGCAGAGATCACCTCTGAGTAGGCGATATGCGATGGACTAAAGCTGGAGTTTTTTGAGGCGGTCTCCGTAGGGCATCTGCTTGAGGCCGGTAATCCTCTTTGTGAGGTATTTCTGCGGCCTTTCCAGTTGTTGTAGATGTCTTGTGAGGTACATACCAAAAGGGGCATTGTACTCTATAATGGGTCTAATGAGTGATGAGTAGAGGGGAACAATGACCTCTTTTTTTCTGGATCAGAAACCTTTTGTGATGAGGTGTGCCACGTAGAAGGATTTCTTGACTACTGTGGCGATGTGATTATCAAAGGAGAGACTACTGTCCACTTGTGTCCCAAGGTCTCTTATCACACTTTTGGTGTTAAGTATACTACCGCCTATGTTGTAGTTCATGGGTATAAAGTTTTTACCAATGTAGATGACAATGCACTTTTTGGCATTGAGCTTCAGGCCATGGCTTTGACACCAGGCTTCTGTCTCAGTGAGGCCATTTTGTAGGATGTCCACATCATTAGGAGTTTTGATTATGGCTCCTAGTTTGCAGTCATCTGCGAACTTCATTAGCCAAAGACCTTCTGTGTTAGTCTGTACTTCAGAGAAGTAGATACCAAACAGGAGAGGACCCAGGACTGAACCCTGCCATACTCCACTTGTCACTGGTCTGAAGTCGGATTTGGTGTCTGCTACTTTCACAGTGTGGGTTCTGTCAGTGAGCCAGTTGTCAACCCATCTTGTGACATAGGGATTTATACCTAGTTTAGTGGGTTTATCTATAATTCCAGAGTGGAGGATGGTGTCAAAAGCCTAGGCAAGATCTAGATAGGCTGTGTGAACCACCTTACCTTCGTCTACAGCTTTGGTGACTGCTTCAAAGAAGTCTATCAGGCTTAGGAGACATGATCTGCCTTTTACAAACTCGAACTGGGTGAGGTCCAGAGTTTGAAGATTACCAATGTCTTTGTTTATAAATTCCATGATGATATGTTCCATGGCCTTGCAGACCAGGCTCGTCAGTCTAATGGGGTGGTAGTTCCCAGGGTCTGTGGTGGCTCCCCCTTTGTGGAGTGGGATAACCATTGCTGTACACCATTCAGCCAGCACAAAGCCTGAGGTGAGGCTATGATTGAACATGGTACTTAGGTGGGGTGCCAGTTCGTTCTGTAGTTCATGTAGAACGCAGCCTGGGATGTTGTCTGGTCCCATGGATGCTGTCTTCTTGGCTTTGCAAAGTGTGGTTTTTACCTGTGCAGCTGTGATTACAGGAATTTTGCATTCTTCCGGTATAGAGATGGGCTCTTTAGGGGGTGAGAGGGGGCAGCCATCTTGGAAATTCACCAAACATATTCCTGTCTTGTATTTCAGTCCCTTAACTGGCTTGAACTAACCTCTCTCAACATACCCTACAACCCAGAAAAATGCTCTGCTGACAGCCAATTATTAAACTTCTACTTGCCTTACAGAGAACCACATGCACTGAACCAACTCATGGTGCTTACTCAAAAATCTAAAAGTCATAACAGTGACTGCCTGTACTCTGTGTTTGTTGCTAAACTGTGGAACTCTCTCCCAACAAACATCAGAAATATCTCATGTCTTCTTCTGTTCAAAAACATACCTGTCAGCATAATGGTCCTGCACTTGCAACACCGCAATTACAAAGTCCCTGTGTTATTCTAATAATTTCCCACCTACTTTTTAAAATCACAATGAAATCATACTTATCAACAAAACAATCCTGTTCTTGTACCAATACTATTACTAACTTCACTCCTTATGCAGCTAAATCAAGTAAATGTAATAAAATCCTCATACTTTCTCACCTGCTTAAAAGTTGCATATGCCTCATCTGCTGTCTGTGTGCTAAAATTTCACTGTGATTGAATGTAAATTGTAAAATAATGCCAAATGTTCTTTGTATATGTGTGACATTAGAATGCTGTAAATATAGTATAATGTACTTAATATCATGATTAGCTTTTAAACTATGTATAGCTCAGTGTTATGTAGTATATTTTATTGTTAATCCATGCTTATTACTGTGAAAAAGTATGTAATGTGGAGCTTTTCTCCCCAGGACTCTAATGAAAAGGAGATTTGCCCAGTTAGTCTTTCCTGGTAATCAAAGGCTAATAAATAAATAAAATAGATAACATAGCCACAACATATACCTTTACTCTATTTTCTCCATCACTAGTGAAGTCAGGCCATAAACTTGTAGCTTTCTCTTTCAAAATCATTAAAATTCCTACAGACTACATTCTGAATTCAAGGATTTCAAACAGAGTAATCTCCTCATACTCTCTGATGAGATATCCAAACTCACTTGTAACATTATCAAACCCAATAGTGATACAGTTGCTATTTATTCAAAGAAGTTGTATCCCACATAGATAAGTAACTATAGCTGACTATCCCTACTATTGCTAAATATAATGAAAAGTTTGAAAACAAACCACATTGGTGATTCACCAGTGTAATCTCTATATAATAAGGGAAAAAAATCTTAACTCATACAACAGATCTAAAACTCCTCATATTAAAGATTGTGGAACAAAAAGCGACTGTCAGAGCATGTATGGCAAATCATGAACTTAAATTACGTTCTGAGGTTAAGGATAATTATAAGTCTTTCTTTAGTTGTATTAGAAAACTAACAAATAATAGCCAGCAGTGTTCTGAACTTATCCAAAAAGGCACCACCCATTCAGACCCAGCAGACAAAGCAAATATACTAGCAGACAGATCCAGGGCAAACTTTACCCCTAAGACAACTATCTTAAATTTGCAAATTTCTGAATCCCTTACACCTCCTAATACCAGAAAGGAAGACATACTGAAGGTACAATTTTTTCCCCAAAGTATGGAGAACTGCAGTGGCCCTACCACAAATCCAGGATAGTAAAGACCTTGCCTCGACAATCTGATTTGCAAAGCCATGAAATGCATCCTATCTGACCTCATAAACCATGATATCAAATACCTTATCATTATAATATAAAACCAGATTGGTTTTGTCAAAGGGAGGTCATACCTACTCAGTTTAGTTAACTTCTTCAAGAAGGTCATAGAGGCTGTAAACAGCTGTCATTCTGTCCTCACAGTATTTTGGATCTGACCAAAGTATTCAACACTATACCCCATACTGACTTCACCGATAACCAGTGAGCCTTAAAACAGACCCATATTTTGTGATGTAGATAGTGAACTGGCTGAATGATAGAACCTGTTAAGAGGAGTGCTAATGTACAAGTGCCAGACTGGATTTCTTTATTTTAGACATTGCTTCTGAGCAAGCAAGGACAGAAAACATATCTGTGCTTTGTAAGAATTATTTCACATATCATATTACAATTACGTTTTGCTGGTCCTGATAAGAAAACATAGCTATGCCTTCTGTATTAATACTGGAACACTGATGAACTAGAAGATTTAGAAACAAGAGACAGTCTACCATTGTATTTTGACATTGCTTTTATTACAAATTCTGTAAGGAAAATTACTGAGTGTTACAACATGAGATCAAGGGAAACGTCTTTGCAAATAAAGAGAACTTCTAGGGGTGTATGTTACCATCAGAGTGTATTAATTATGATTTGGAGAATATTACAATATATAACACCTAAGCTGAGAAAGTACTGGTTTTCTTTTTATTTAAGTTAGTCTTCTTAGTCTGCCATTTTAGATCTATTTTGATTTGCTTTTGCAGTATTTCACTAAACTGTTAATTCTATTCTGACCAACAAATTATTGCCACAGAATGATTTTATATCTTTGAGAATTTGGTATGAGATAAGACAGTGTTCTGGGCATTTATAGAACCTACATAGTTAAAGTTGTGGATGCCTCCTCAGAAAGTATTAGAATAACTGCTGGTATGCCCTAGGACTGAGTACTGAGACCCCTCCTTTTTGATAACTACTTTTCCCATCCACAGACTGGGAATCATGACTTTTGGTTAACAAAGGATGCAGGTGACTGTCAAAATCTCACCCTCTTAAACAAGTAGTGTACAGTAAAATGGCTTAAAGTAAATAAGAAAAATTGTAGTGTTCAGTTTAACTGTATAGTAAATACCCATTTCAAAATTATAATTCAGTCAGGAATCTTGGAACCTGGGTCAGTAATGGCCCCTCCTTCTAACAGCAGTAGTCAGAAAAATCCTTCTGTTCAACATAACTAACATTTATAGGCATTTTATCCACATCATAAAAAAATTCATCCCACTTCATACAACCCTAATTTGACCACTTACTGAATATAATCCACACCTTCAGGATGCAACTTTCCAGATATATTAAGCAATTAGAAAGGTCCCAGAGATTCTTAACCAAGACAATTGCTGGCATAAAAACCCTAAGCTACTAGGAACAGTTTGATTTGTTAACCCTTTACTCAGTTATATATAGACTCTTGTGGGATGGTTTATGCTTTGCCTTCCATGCCATTAGGAATCCCATCTTCCTCTTCAATTTCAAGTATCTTTCCAAGCCAAATAACTGCACTAATACCAGAGCTAGGGACTTAAATCTCCATGAGCACATAAACAGAGTACACTGGACAGACAGATTTATTAACTGTCTGCCCCACTTCTGAAACAGACTTTTCCTGCAAGTTAAACATAGTGACATCCTTTAATGCTTCAAACTAAACAGTGATGATATGATGAGTACCCATAAATCTAGTCTAATAATGACCCATGTTTTGCCCTTCTTGAGAACAAGGAGTATAACGTGTGTGGATATTGGTTAGAGGTGAATGGTCTTGTGACTCAGTTGCCTTGTATTTGATAAGATCTTATGAATGTATCATCAGTAAAGGAAATATCCTTATCCCTTCTTATAGACTTGGTGAGGTTGCATGTGGAATAAGTAATGCTGCTCATGAAGACAGACTTGGTGAGGCTGTATGTGTAGTACTGTAATATTGCTCATGAACACCAACTTGTTGAGGTTCTATGTGAAGTACTGTAATGTTGCTGATAAACACAGAATTGATGAGGCTGTGTGTGGAGTACTGTAATGTTGCTCATGAACACAGACTTGGTTAGTTTGTGTGTGGAGTACTGTAATGCTGCTTATGAACACAGACTTGGTCAGGTTGTAGGTGGAGTACTGTAATGTTGGTTATGAACACACACTTGGTCAGGTTGTGTGTGGAGCACTGAAATGTTGCTCATGAACACAGACTTGGTGAGGCTGTGTATGGAGTACTGTAATGTTGCTCATGAACACAGACTTGGTGAGGCTGTCTGTGGAGTACTGTAATGTTGCTCATGAAGACAGACTTGGTCAGGCTGTGTGTGGAGTACTGTAATGTTGCTCGTGAACACAGACTTGGTGAGGCTGTGTGTGGAGTACTGTAATGTTGCTTATGAACACAGACTTGGTGAGGTTGTGTGGAGTATTGTAATGTTGCTCGTGAATACAGACTTGGTGAGGCTGTCTGTGGAGTACTGTAATGTTGCTCATGAACACAGACTTGGTCAGGCTGTGTGTGGAGTACTGCAATGTTGCTCATGAACACAGAGTTGGTGAGGCTGTCTGTGGAGTACTGTAATGTTGCTCATGAACATAGAGTTGGTCAGGCTGTGTGTGGAGTACTTTAATGTTGCTCATGAACACAGACGTGGTCAGGCTGTGTGTGGAGTACTGTAATGTTGATCATGAACACAGAGTTGGTGAAGCTGTCTGTGGAGTACTGTAATGTTGCTCATGAACACACACTTGGTCAGGTTGTATGTGGAGTACTGTAATGTTGCTTATGAACACAGACTTGGTGAGGCTGTGTGTGGAGTACTGTAATGTTGTTTATGAACACAGACTTGGTGCAGCGGTGTGTGGAGTACTGTAATGTTGCTCATGAACACACACTTGGTCAGGTTGTTTGTGGAGTACTGTAATATTACTTATGAACACAGACTTGTTGAGGCTGTGTGTGGAGTACTGTAATGTTGCTCGTGAACACAGACTTGGTCTGGCTGTGTGTGGAGTACTGTAATGTTGCTCACAAACACAGACATGCTGAGGCTGTGTGTGGAGGACTGTAATGTTGCTTATGAACACAGACTTGGAGCGGTTGTGTGTGGAGTACTGTAATGTTGCACATGAACACACACTTGGTCAGGCTGTGTGTGGAGTACTGTAATGTTGCTCGTGAACACAGACTTGGTGAGCCTGTCTGTGGAGTACTGTAATGTTGCTCATGAACACAGACTTGGTGAGGCTGTCTGTGGAGTACTATAATGTTGCTCATGAACACAGACTTGGTAAGGCTGTGTGTGGAGTACTGTAATGTTGCTCGTGAACACAGACTTGGTCGGGCTGTGTGTGGAGTACTGTAATGTTGCTCACAAACACAGACTTGCTGAGGCTGTGTGTGGAGGACTGTAATGTTGCTTATGAACACAGACTTGGTCAGGCTGTGTGTAGAGTACTGTAATGTTGCTTATGAACACAGACTTGGAGCGGTTGTGTGTGGAGTACTGTAATGTTGCACATGAACACACACTTGGTCAGGCTGTGTGTGGAGTACTGTAATGTTGCTCGTGAGCACAGACTTGGTGAGCCTGTCTGTGGAGTACTGTAATGTTGCTCATGAACACAGACTTGGTGAGGCTGTCTGTGGAGTACTATAATGTTGCTCAAGAACACAGACTTGGTGAGGCTTTGTGTGGAGTAATGTAATGCTATTTATGAACACAGACTTGGTGAGGCTGTGTGTGGAGTACTGTAATGTTGCTCATCAGCACAGACTTGTTGAGGCTGTGTGTGGAGTACTGTGATGTTGCTTATGAACACAGACTTGGTCAGGCTGTGTGTGGAGTACTGTAATGTTGCTCGTGAACATCTTGGTGAGGCTGTCTGTGGAGTACTGTAATGTTGCTCATGAACACAGACTTGGTCAGGCTGTGTGTGGAGCACTGTCATGTTGCTTATGAACACAGACTTGTTGAGGCTTTGTGTGGAGTACTGTAATGTTGCTCATGAACACACACTTGGTCAGGTTGTGTGTGGAGTACTGTAATGTTGCTCATGAACACAGACTTGGTGAGGCTGTGTGTGGAGTACTGTAATGTTGCTCGTGAACACAGACTTGGTGAGGCTGTCTGTGGAGTACTGTAATGTTGCTCATGAACACAGACTTGGTGAGGCTGTCTGTGGAGTACTGTGATGTTGCTCATGAACACAGATTTGGTCAGGCTGTGTGTGGAGTACTGTGATGTTGCTTATGAACACAGATTTGGTGAGGCTGTGTGTGGAGTACTGTAATGTTGCTCATGAACACACATTTGTTCAGGTTGTGTGTGGAATACTGTAATGTTGCTCATGAACACACACTTGGTCAGGTTGTGTGTGGATTACTGTAATGTTTCTTATGAACACACACTTGGTCAGGCCGCGTGTGGAGTACTGTAAAGTTTCTCATGAACACAGACTTGGTGAGGCTGTACCAGCAGAAGTTAGTTATGGATTCTACTTATTTCTTTTTTTTTTAAACAAGAAACATCTTTGCTGAATTATCACTTTTGACATAGTCAATCATACATTTATATAAATGAAAACAAACCATATTGACTTATTTTCAGCTTCAAACATTATACATTACTTATAATCTATATGGTCATTGTCAGTAAAACATTAAATAGCTCACTCAATTCCTGCCTTCCCTTAAACCTCATTCCTCCTCCAAAACATTATTCTTCATGTATTGTTCCCACAACTCCATTTTTTTCTGTGTAATTTGCTCCTACCCTTTTCTAAAGATCCAACTTCCAGTTGTTTTATCTCTGTGATTCTACTTGTTTCTTGTTTGCTAACTAGGTAAGGTGTCATTTCCAAATGGAACCCTTTTCAGATACAAACCAGGGCAAAGGTACATCAAACTGCAGAGAAGGCAGGCAGTAATGAAAATATTGTAAGAAGTACAAATTAATAATAGACAGTAAGAAACTAATACAGGATTAACTGATAAGCAATTCCAACTTATAAGCAGGTAAGAGTAATTAACAGACCTGAAAGACCCGTGCTGTGCCTGTATATGATCTATTGTGATCAGTGTAATACCCTGGTAAACAGAAAGAATAAATAAACAGATAGGCAGATAGATAACTAAATAATACTGGCATGTGGTATAATACTACAAGCTAAAAGATATAATGGTGCCAAAATACATAAGATTAAATATTATAACATGCTCCATAAATAAGAAACAATAGATAAAAAGTGGAGCTGAGTGAAAGGAAATGAAGAGAGAAAATTAATTATTTAGAAGAAGAAGCTTGGTAAGCGAATGCTTTGGGAGATGTTGCACAGATGACATTGGGGGAATCATTAAGGATGTACTATGTAGAAAGGGTGGACAAGGCTGTAATGAAGGTGAAAAGTAGTACGGAGAAAAACAAAAGTGAAGGGAAGAAGAAAGTGGGTTCAAGATTTGTGGAGCTGTCTGGCATTTAAAATTAAAAGCATCATAGTTTTAAAAGATGTCACTTTTCAGGCACTCAGAGATGGTTGTTTTTCTCAAAGGACAGTAGAGGGCTGTTTTCAAAGCCATAAAGTTTTGTAATATTTGGCCTTCAGGGGAATAGCCTGCAAGAAGGTGATCTTGTTTGTGAGACTGCATCTACAAGACTATTTTTTAACATCTTTATTGAATCATCAGTTAAGACATAGGCAAACATACATTTATATAAAAGAAAACAAACCATGTTAATATGTTCATAGTTATAAACATTATACATCACATACATTCTTTTATACAATTATCATTTATCCAACATTAGTTGAATTGCTCAATTCCTGCTTTCCCTTAAACCTCATACCTCCTCCAAAACATTATTCTGCATGTATTGTTCCCACAAGTTCAATTTCCTATGTAATTTGCTCCTACCCTTTAATAAAGATTCCACTTTCAGTTCTTTCATCTCTGTTACAATATTCATTAGTTCAAATAGAGTTGGTTTAGACTTCAATTTCCATTTTCTAGTAATTGCTTTTTTGGCAACCACCAGAACTAAACTTAACAAGGCCTTACTATGTTTAGGCAGTTCAGATCCTGTATCCTAGCTTAAAACAATAATTTACTTAAATACACCTATTTGCCTAATCAATATTTCTGACTTAGGAAACTGTAGGGAATTTTTAAAATCTAACTAAACCACAACACTCCAGGAACCAGAGATCCTCCTACAGAGAATACGAATAATATCCAAACAAACAACAGCAGGGTCACCACTGCAATAAAGATAAAATAATTTAATGTACACAGGATAAGCGCTTTCAGAAAATAAGTTCCTTCATCAGATCCAACTAGTTACCATAGACATATGTATAAATACTCATTTCAAAATGACATGAACCAATCAAAAGGCTCAACATATTAAAAATGGCAAATATCACTTCCTGAACCATTATGGTAAGCATTAGATAGCCTATCTACCACAAGAGGAGTGGTTCCTGGCCCAGAAATTGTAGCTACTGGCCGTTTGGACAGTTTTTTCCCATATCTTTCAACTTTCTGGTTTAAAAGCTGCACTTGCGCTTGTTTCCCACCTTTCCTGTTACTAGCCTAGTCCAGATACAGAGTTGCTGTATCCAGGACTGTTGGTAAGCTTCTGAGCCCCGTAAGCCTTTCTGTGTTGGAGAGAAGCCTTCTAGCTTATCAGTGGGAGTGGTAAGCACTAGGTAGCCTATCTACCACAAGAGGAGTGGTTCTGGCCCAGAAATTGTAGTTTATTGGCCGTTTGGGCATTTTTTTTCCATCTCTCTCAACTTTCTGGTTTTAAAGCCCGTGTTTGTGCTTGATCCCCACCTTTCTCATAACTAGTCTAGACCAGGTACAGATGTGCTATATACAGGACTGTTTGTAAGCTTCTGAGCCCCCCAAGGCTTTGTGTTGGAGTGCAGCCTTCTAGCTTATCAGTGGGAGTGGTAAGTACTAGGTAGCCTGTCTACCACAAGAGGAGTGGTTCTTGGCCCAGGAATTGTAGTTTATTGACCATTCGGGAAGTTGTCCATCTCTTTCAACTTTCTGGTTTAAAAGACCACATCTGCACTTGTTTCCCATCTTTCCTGTAACTAACCTACTGGAAAGCACTAGAAAGCCTTAAACTGATATAAGCCTTCTAGCTTAAAAGAGAGACTTTGGAGTGATTATCAGTTTTCTGTATTTTCTTGCTGTACTTAACTGTTTTCTGCCTAAATGCTGATTTTCCAGCACTTATTGTGATTTAAAAGCTTGTTTTTTTTTCACATATTGTACTTATTTGACTGTCTGCACTTTTAAAAAGTTGTTTTTGTTTAAATAAATTGTTTAACTGTTGTAGGCTACACACTAAAGTGTGATAGCCTTTTCTGATCGCTTTTAGTCGTTTAAAGCTGTTTTAAGTGTACTTTTTACTGTTTTTGCCTTATCTTTTAAAAAAAATAAATAAATACATTTCTTGCTTCCCACCTTTCTAAGCTATTATAGTCCAGTTTTCAGGCTAGTGCTGAATTCAGGGCTGTGTTAAAAGTTTCTGAGTTGCCCATAACTTACTTGGATAGAGGGAAGTTTCTCTGTTCACCTGTGAGAGAGGGGAACTTTGAGCAGCCATCTGTCCCTGGAGGAGTGGTTCCAGCCCAGAAGTTAGTAGTTTAAAAAACACGTTGCACAGTTTTGTGCGCTGGGCAGCACCACTTAGCTAGGGTTAAATTATTCCCGGCTCCACTAAGTCTCCTCTTCAGTTTTTCACTTGAAACTAGTCTAGCTCTCAACCTAAGCACTCAAAAAGCATCCTACAGTCCGACACTTGCTCAGACCTAATAGCAAGCACTAATATACCCCGACACTTGACTGCCCAGCAGGGCAAGACTTTTTATCCACCCCTCACCAACCAAGCGACTAAGCAGCTCACCCTACTATTCAGGCATGACCAAAGGGCAACTTCAGGTGTACTCTCCAGTCCAGCTGGTGAATCTGGGTATCCTGAGGCAATATTACAACTGCCTCATGTACACAGACAGCCCTCTCCTCCTACCACAAAATACTACCATATGTGAGAAATGCAATTATACAGCCAAACTGGAGGCTAAGGTATCTCCACCCAAGACTGGAACAGACAGTCATGAGGAGATGGTTAACACTTGCACCACACCTCCAGCCTCACATAGACCTACTAAACCAGCACTGGCAAAAAATACACATAAATACACAAAATCATACTTTGAGGCTCTAAATAAAAACCTACAAAAGCATCAGAGAGCTCCAAAGCAGACACTCACAAAACCTGCACCTCTCGACACAAACCAGACAACACATAACACACAAAATAAATGTGCTGCACAATCACAGCCCTTAAGGCGAAATAACATACCTAACACACTAGTAATAGGTGACTCAATAGTCAGGCACACTGACGCCCCACTCACTAGGCTGGACAAGGAGAAGGTTACTGTTAGCTGCCTGTCGGGAGCCAGAATCTGCCACATAACACAAGCACTCAGGTCACTCCAGAACAAGTACAAATATGACTCTGTCATTGTTCATGTTGGTGTGAATTTCCTGAGCTGTACCTCCCTGGACTACATGAAAAGAGACATGGAAGAGCTCTCTGATCATGTAGCCCAGGCGGGTATGACCCTGACCCTGAGTAGCATCCTGCCCTCACCAAGAATGATACCTCAGTATAAAGAAAAAATGATCAATTTCAACGATTGGCTAAGCTTCTGGTGTCATTCAAAGGGGATCCAGTTTCTGTCAGCCTGGGATGACATGCTCGACAAGCCATGTTGCTTCGCAAGAGACGGCTTGCACCTGTCACCCCTTGGCTTTCGAATACTGGCCAAGGCTCTTGCTGCCCCTATAGTGTCTTTTTTAGGCAAGGCTCAAAATTCAAACCCACCTCCGTAAACAGTACAAGTAAAAAAATGAGGGTTATGCTACTCAACGCCAGGAGTTTAAATCTCAAAATGCATGCGCTCAAAGCACTCCTAAGTATGGAGAATGTCGACATCTGTGCAGTAACTGAAACCTGGTTCAAGGCTCCAGAGAGCACTCCAGCACTACTGGGCTACAACTCATACCACACATTTCGGCCACAGAACACGGACCGAAACACAAAAGGAAGGGGTGTATCCATGTTCATCAAGGATACCCACACCTCCAGGTTAGTGGCGCAGCATGATACCTCTGAGATCATCCATGTGCAACTAACATCGGGCAAATCTGCAATGCAAATTATGGCCTGCTACAGATCACCCTCCATGACCCAGGACCACCACTCCGCCTTTCTGGAGACACTGGAAAACATGAAGGTCCTACCGAACACCTTGATCTTGGGAGATTTTAATTACCCTACCATTAACTGGGAAAACTACTTGAGTACAAACTCCCAGGCTCAGCGCTTCCTGGAATTTATCAACTCAAATGCCCTGGATCAGCTGGCAAACTCCCCTACCAGAGGCGACAACATATTGGACCTGGTCATCCCCAACATGGGCGGCAGGTGCTCCGTACTGGAGGTCAACCCGTCACTGGTTAGATCAGGCCATAAACTAATCACCCTGGATGTCCATACCCCACCACCACCCCCAACCAAGGAAACCACAGTGAAAAACTTTCTAAAGAAAACTTCACCTTACTTTAGGCAGAAGTGGTAAGTTTCACAGCCCCCACGCTAAGGGATAACACTGCCCAAGATGCAGAATCCTTTACAATTGCACTCTATGAGCACCTACAAGGATGCATAGATTGTGCCATCCCTAGCAAAACCAAGACTCACTCCCCTAACAGAAGGAAACCAGTCTGGTGGACCCCTGCCATAAACAGGTTATACAACAAAAGGAGGAAACTAGTTCAGAAAAAAGCAAATCCCAAGAAGAAAAGACATCCCTGATCAGTATCAGTAAGAAACTAAGATCCCTCATACAATCCTCCAAGGTTAACTTCGAAAGAAAAATAGCCAAGGATTTGAAAGATAACCACAAAGCCTTCTTTAGCTATGTCAAGAATCTAAGTGGCAACTTGCAGATATGCTCTGAGATAGTGCAAAATAGCACAAAATATACTGAACCTACTGATATTGCCAACATACTGGCAGATAGATTCAGTGCAAACTTCACCTCCCTCTCACCTTCAAAAGGGCCCACAACAATACCGGAAAAGTGTAGTGTCCCAGAAATCAGAGAAGCACAGGTGAAAATAGCCCTTTCAAAAGCCAAAAACACAGCATCAATGGGGCTAGACGGTGTCCCAGGCTGAGTCTTGCACAAACTACAGAATGAACTAACCCCCCCACCTAAACACGCTGTTCAACCTCAGCCTCTCCACAGGCTATGTGCCCATAGAATGGCGCACAGCAATGGTTATTCTGCTCCACAAAGGAGGGGCCACAACTGACCCTGGTAACTATCACCCCATAAGACTGACTAGCCTGGTCTGCAAGGCTGTGGAGCGCATCATCATGGAACTCATTAACAAAGACATTGGGAACCTCCAAACACTTGACCCGACCCAGTTTGGCTTTGTTAAGGGCAGATTATGCCTACTAAACCTGGTTGACTTCTTTGAGACAGTTACCAAGGCCATAGACGAGGGAAAGGTGGTTCACACAGCCTACCTTGATCTCGCCAAGGCGTTCGACACCATTCCTTACTCGGGTATTATAGAAAAACTCACCAGCTTGAACATAAACCCCTACGTCACAAGATGGGTTGCCAACTGGCTTACAGACAGAACTCACACGGTAAGAATAGCAGGCTCCAGGTCTGACTCTAGACCAGTCACAAGTGGTGTCCCACAAGGCTCGGTTCTGGGACCCCTACTGTTCAGCATATATTTCTCAGAAGTACAGGCAAACGCAGGAGGACTATGGCTAACCAAGTTCACTGATGACTGCAAACTGGGAGCCATAATTGACTATCCGTCTGACACGGAGATCCTCCAAAAAGGCCTTACTGAGACAGACACCTGGTGTCAAAGTCATTGGCCTCAAGCTAAATGCCAAAAAATGCATAGTCATCCCGTTTGGGAAAAACAAAACACCCATGAATTACCACATAGGCAGCAGCCCCCTTAATACAGAAGAGGTAATAAGAGATCTGGGGACCCAGGTAGATAGCAATCTCTCCTTTGACAATCATATTGCCAAAGTAGTTAGGAAATCCTTCTATGTGGCCCATCTAATTACTAAGGGGTTCGCATCTAGAAATAAAGAGGTTATAGTGCCCCTCTACTCATCACTCATCAGACCCATCATAGAGTACAATGCCCTATTTGGGATGTACCTCACAAGACACTTCCAACAGCTTGAAAGACCACAAAAGCACCTCACCAAGAGGATTACTGGCCTCAAACATTTGTCCTATGCAGCCAGACTGAAAAAACTCCAGCTGTACTCAGTGGCATATCGCTTACTCAGAGGTGATCTCTGCCTGACTTACAAAGCCATATCCAACTCAGAACTGATGGACATGCTTCACCTAAAGAAATCCAAGTCACTGCGAGCCACGCGCTCTAGTGAGCTAAACCTCGCCACAACAATAAATAGAACAAGCTGGAGGGATAGATTCCTGTCACAGAGACCCCCCATGCTATGGAACAAAATTCCTAACTACATTAGGTAGAGCCCCTCACTAACACTCTTCAAGAGAAGCCTTGACGATTGGATGGGTAACAGAAAATACACCCCTGGGATCACTTCATTGGCTCTGCTTGACAGAGGCTCAGTTAATTAATCAATGGGGCGGCGAAAGCCGACACACTCTGGCTAAGCTTATAAATGCCCTCGGGCAGATAGCCTAGTACCCACCTATGAACCTATAATAAAATGCATCATAGAAACCTATGCAGAAATTCAATATTAAAATAAAAATGCACAGACATATATACTGTAAGCATACTGTTGACACAAATCATGTATATAAAAATATATAAATAAATATATAATACTGTTCACAATCTATGAGCCTTCAAAATAGGTTTTATAGGAATAAAGGCATTTAAGCCAGGCAAAACATGCACTCGCAGTTCTGCTATCCAGTATGTTTCCCTAACCTTGGTGGCATTATGCAAATCTCCATTTGACGTTAAAATTAATAGCATCATTAACCATCTAAGAAAAACTATGATCAGAGTGAAATGCTATATGTTGAAACTTTTAGTTATGTACTCACCATAACTTCAGATGTTTGGGATCCATCTCGCCTACATTCTGAATGATGGGTTCGGAGCCGATCCCTCGGCTCCGACTCGGCACGCTTATGCCAAAGAGCGAAGTCTCTTATTGGCTGAGCTTACTATATCCCAGGATGCACCACCACCAGTCCCCCAGATCTAGTTTGTCCGCATACATGCACACATGCATACCCTGCTTATATAACATCGTCAGATGAAACAAGATAAAAACAGTAGAGCTCAAAACCGTTCAATCTCTTCTGATCTGCAAGGCAGGGGAAGGAGGGTGGGTATCAGGAATGTAGGCGAGATGGATCCCAAACATCTGAAGTTATGGTGAGTACATAACTAAAAGATGTTATGTGATCCTATCTCGCCTACATTCTGAATGATGGGACAGCGTCCTAGCACCTGAATCCTGGGTGGCTCACTGGAAAACACTCCTGAGTACCGTGGAACCAAATGAAGCTCGTCCTTTAGATGCCACATCCAATTTGTAGTGGGAAATGACAGTGTGCGGGTTGGACCAAGTAGCCGCAGCACAAATTTCCAAAATAGCGAGCTTGGAATGAAAAGCTATAGAAGTAGCCATAGCTCTGGTAGAATGAGCTTTGATAGATGATGCAAGTTGCTTATTCTAAGAAGAATAGGCCTGAGTTATGCAATCTCTGATCCATTTTGAGATTGTAGCTTTTGTGATGGTTTGGCCCAATTTATTATCTGAGAAGGACACAAACAACTGGTCTGACTTACGAAGTTGCTGAGTCCTGTCTAAATAGAAGCGTAATTGCCTGTGAACATCCAATTTATGGAGAGTGTATTCTGCTTCATTAGAGAATTTTGGAAAGAAAACTGGTAGTTCTAGAGATTGTTGAAGACAGAAACTAGAGCAGACCTTTGGGACAAAGGATGGATTAGGCCTAAGTGATACTCTATCTTTGTGGAAAATCAAATACGGTGGTTTAATAGACAGGGCTTGAAGCTCTGAGACCCTTCTTGCCGAAGTAATAGCCACTAAAAATGCCGTTTTCCATGACAGATATTTTAACTCGCACGTAGCAGCCGGTTCAAAGGGGGGAGATGTTAATGCGCAGCACCAAATCAAGATCCCACGGAGGTGCAGGATGAAAAACTGGTGGTCTTAACAGGCTCGCACCTTTAATAAATGTTTTGCATAATCTGCTGCTCATCAAAGGAGGATCCGTGGATTCATGGAATTTAGAGATAGCAGCTAGTTGAACTTTAATAGTTGAGACAGAAGATCCCTGATTAAATAGGGATGTTAAGAATTTCAAAACCTCTGGGACAGGAGCAGTGATAGGGTCTAAGCCCTTGAGTTGAGCCCAGATAGCAAACCTCTTCCACTTACTGAGGTACAATTTGTTAGTGGTAGGTTTGTGGGCCGAAGATAAAATGTGAACAACTTCCGGGTCTAGTGTGTGACTTCTAACTAAGGTTGGAAGTGGAGGAGCCAAGCTGTCAATTTCAGAGATTGAAGGGACTGATGCCAATGTCCCGACTGATGGATTAGCAAATCCGGGATCATGTCTAAGGTCCACGGATCGTCCACTGCATGCTTTTCAGGTAAGGAAACCATATCTGACGAGGCCAGTATGGGGCAATCAGAATCATTGAAGACCCTAGCTGAGAAGCTTTTTGAATAACTTTGGGAAGGAGTGGAATTGGAGGAAAAGCATAAAGCAACCCTGTTGGCCAAGGTTGTGCCAGAGCATCCATGGCTGGTACTTCCTGATGTGGAATCAAGGAGAAGAACCTTTGGCACTTGGTGTTTTGTGGAGTCGCAAATAGGTCGCACGGCGTCCCCATCTCTTGAAAACCTGGGCTGCTACTGCGGTTTAGAGACCATTCGTGAGGAGAGAGAATTGTCCTGCTTAATTTGTCCGCCAATACATTTGACTTTCCCGGGATGTGGGTCGCTACCAAGAAGCGGTTGGTAGCTACAGCCCATTCCCACACTCTCATGGCCTCTCTGCAAAGGGGATACGATCTGGTCCCTCCTTGTTTGTTCAGATACCAAACCACCGACATGTTGTCTGTGTGGATGGCGATGATGCCCTGAGGAAGGAACTTGTGTAAGGCCTGTAGGGATAGAAGTACAGCCCTCATCTCCAACACGTTGATGTGGAGAAGAGCTTCGTCCGGAAGCCAGGATCCCTGAACTAGCCTGCCCAGACAATGCCCCCCCCACCCTATCTGGGAGGCATCTGTCGTCAGGGTAACCACTGGAGGGGGGAGAACAAAGGGTTTTCCCTGATCCAAGTTGGATGTCTGAAGCCACCAGCGAAGGTCCCTTTTGCATATTTCCGTAATCATGATGTGATGATTGAGGGAAGATCTTGAAAGGACCATTGAGTTGATAAGAGCCACTGAAGAATCCTCATGTGTAACCTTGCTAGAGGAACTAAAAGTACCGTGGCAGACATTGAGCCTAGAACCTGTAGGACCATCCTGGCTGGGGCTTTGGATTTTGAGATCAGAGCTAGAACTTGGCCCTGTAAAGTTCGAATCCTTTCGGCAGGAAGAAAGACACGCATCAATCTTGAGTCTATCTCTGCTCCTATAAACTTTATGCGCTGAGAGGGCAGCAAGACAGACTTTGACCAATTGAATGTAATCCCTAGGGAAACACCCAAGGAGATGGTGGCTTTGAGGTTGTCCATAAGTAGATGCCTGGTGGTGGCAGTCAGGAGCCAGTCGTCGAGATAGGGAAACACTTGGAATCCAAGACTCCTCAGGTGAGCCGTCACTACTGCCAAACACTTGGTGAACACCCTGGGGGCTGTGGTGAGACCAAAGGGCAGAGCACAAAATTGGAAATGACTGGTTCCCAGGCTGAAGCGCAGATACCTTCTGGACGCCTGATGTATCGGTATGTGATAATAGGCGTCCTTGAGGTCTATGGAGCACATCCAAACATCCTTCTCCAACAACGGGAGAATGGATTGCAACGTGACCATTCGAATTTGGATTTCGTGACGGATAGGTTTAGTCTGCTGAGATCCAATATTGGTCTCAGGTCCCCTGTCTTTTGGCACTAAAAGAACCTGGAGTAATTTCCTGATCCGATTTGGTCTGTGGGGACCGGTTGGATGACTCCTTTTCTAGCAGCTTTGAAGCTTCTGCGGCTGCTATTTCCCTTTGACTGGGTGGTGGGTCCGGGATTCTCTTGGACGAAGGAGGTGAGGACTTGAATGGGATGGTGTAACCTCCGGCAATTATCCGAAGCACCCATCTGTCCTGAGTGATTGACTCCCAGGCTTCTAGGTGCTTGGCAAAACGACACCCGACTGGCTCCGGAGCAGCACAGCCGGGCAATCCCTCATGTTGTATGGGAGGCTGAAGAGCCACGAAAGGACTCGCGGTCTCCAGAATTGCGGGGCCCTCTGCCGCCTCTGGGACGGCGTCTCCCTGAAAAATTTCCCGCCCTCTGCCTCTGGACGGGAATCTTCCTGCTGTTGGGAGAAAAACTTGCGAGATTTTCGAACCACATTTTCCCTCCTTTGGCCTTGGGGTAAGGCCGAAGGGAGTGGAATAACGGGCCCCTCGGCAGATAACGTTTTTCCCTCTTGCTCACAGCGGGTAAGGGTGTCTTTCACCTTGGGTCCAAACAATGAGGACCCATCAAAGGGAGCGTCGGCGAAGGAAGACTTGAAGGCCTCCGCAAACTGACACAAGCGGAGCCAGGCTTGTCTCGTGAGCAACGCCTGTGCCTGCGCTCTACCCGCCCCTTCGGCCGCATAAGAAATGAGCCTCATGGACGAGTTAGCAATTGGCGTAAGGATAGCCAACTGAGAGCTAACGGACTGGGCTAGCTGCTCAGGTAGGTTACCCGAGAGGAGTCTGACAACTCCTTGACCAGATCCCTCTGAAGCCTGGTAAAATGTGCCAAATAATTCAGAGACCTTAAGGTAAAGGCCGCTGAAGTCAGGGTGCGCTTCCGTACCTATCCATACTCCTAGACTCCTTATTAGGAGGATGGATAGACGTTGAAGCCTCTGCCACGTCCTGTTGTGTAGCAGATGCCACCACCATGGCATCTACAGCCACGCCTTTAGTAAGGAACTCCTTCTCGGGGAGCAGATAAGAATTTGTTTGGGCGAAGGGACTGGTTCCACGGTATCCGGGTGTTCCCAGCCGACAAACTAAATCCAGAAGCTCGTCGAAGGGCGGAGACACCCAGGAGGCGGAGGGCTGAGCCCCAAAGGCCTTGAGGAGCACTGATTCGTCCGCAGAGAGGTTTGGACATCCAGCCGCCTCGTTGTTTGAGGATCTCTAAGATGTCTGCAAAGGAGACATCGTCCGAGGACGACTTAGGGGACCCCTCCGCATCATCCATATCCGTGTCCGATGTAATAGACTCGGGGGAGTCCACGTGCTTCCTCTTGCACGATCTCTTCCTTGGGGGTTCCTCTGGAGATGACTCCGAAGAACCCTCAGGAAGAGGGGAACCCCCACTGGGGGTAACCTCAGGCCTCGGGGCTCCGCTGGCTACGGACAGGGGAACTGCCAAAGACCCAGTCTCCACGCCCAGGGAAGGTGCTGGTAGAACCGGAGAGATGGCCGACGAGGATTTGGCCAAGGCACTCCTCATGGCCCTGAAAGCCGGACCCCCAGAATCCTGGGAGAATCCGGTCTCCGGGGCCATGATGGCAGACGGAAGTCCCGCAGCCGAAGCACCGAGAGGGAGGCTCGGAACCGAAAGCAAAGGTCCCGAAACATCACCCTCGGGTCCAGCCGAAGAAGTCCGCGTACCAAACTCGGACCCGAGGGCCCGGGTTGGAGTAAGGGTCGGAGCCGACCCTGAGATCTCCACCGGCTCCAAGAGCACCTGCTCCACGGAGCCAAGCAGTCGGAGGAGGAATGGCAATGGGGTGGGTCATGGTCATCGGCTCCGAGGCCAACTGGGTCGGAACCGAAACAAATTTTGGAAGACTGGGGACTGGAAAAGTCTTTGGAGCACCCTGTCTATATCAGAATCTGACATTCTCAAGACCGAGAGGAAACAGAACGGGTTCGAGAAGACCTCTCCTCGGCCCCAAGGGACTAGGGGACCGGCTCGAGGCGACTCGATGAGAATCGGCGCCGAGGAAACACACACCAGATTCCATCGGTGCGAGGTAGACTTCGGCGCCGAGGAGGAAGTGTCTGAGCGACCCTTGTCGGCTCCGAGAGCAGTGGAGCCGACGAAGGTGACCCGCCTCTCGATGCCCCAGCCATCGGCTCCGAAACCCGAGGAGTCGATACTGGAGGCATCGAGGCAGACCGTTCCGACCTCGGCTCCGAAGTCTTTGGAGCCGAAGGAGAGGCCTGCCTAGGTCTCTTGGCAGTCGGGTCCGACGGACTGGTCGGAGCCGAAGCCCTTTTCTTTTTGGCAGGAGTCGGAGAGGAAGCCAAGGCTTCTTCGAAAGAGGGTTTAATCAAGCCTTTGAGAATCAATTTATTTTTCCTCTCCTGGAGGACCCTAGAGGAAAAAGCGTGACATACGCTGCATGACTCCTGCAAGTGCTTTGCCCCTAAACAATACACACACAGTAGATGGTCATCAGTAACAGACATCTTAAAAGCACATTTAGAACATTTCTTAAAGCCCGAAGGCCTATGGGGTTGAGACATGTTGATACACAAATCTAGTCACTCTGACAGGAAAGTACACTAAATTTTAACTACTGATATAAGCTTACAGTAATAAATAAAGCCGACTCTTCCTGTAAAAAGAACAGGTAACTCTAACCCAATTTGAACAATTATTAGAGACCCTGTAATTAAAATATTAACAGTCCGGGAAGGCCCTGAATGGAGGGGCGAAAACAAACTGAACTCAATCACACACAACAATTCCAAGTCCAAATCGTACACAAAGTTAGCGATAGCTGTTAAAACAGCTTTTGTGAGCAAAAACAGCAAAAAACTGACAGAAAAGTTAGTTTAATAAACTACTTAGCCCAGCCAGCTCGAGACCACGTCTTCGCAGGGAAGCGGCAAACGAGATCTGGGGGACTGGTGGTGGTGCATCCTGGGATATAGTAAGCTCAGCCAATAAGAGACTTCGCTCTTTGGCATAAGCGTGCCGAGTCGGAGCCGAGGGATCGGCTCCGAACCCATCATTCAGAATGTAGGCGAGATAGGATCACATAACATCAAAGCATTATGCTCTAAATGATTGCGTAAATATTGGTGTTGTATTATGCATTGTTTAAACATCTGGTTAATTTTTCCTACATAAAAACTATAGCAGTGATTGCACTTAGCAATATATATCACAATTTTAGTAGTACATGTCGCATACCCTTTATAAAAATATTTCTTATGTGTATTCAGATGAAAAAATATGTGTGTCTTATTAATAAGAGGACACGCTTTGCATCTTCTGCAAGGGTATGTACCTTTCTTATCTGACAACAATTTAAAAGTGTTGGTATTAGTCAATCTATGGCATAACAGATCTTTCAGATTGTTATTCCCTTTATAGCAAAATCGAGGTGTAGGACCAACTATTTCTCTGATCTGATTATCTACTGAAAGTAACTTCCAGTTATCACGTATAATATTACAAATGTGTCTACTATCACTATTAAATATATGTGGAACCCTTGCATAAGAGGAGCTGATTACAGCCCTCTCATTACTATCAACACCATGCTTAATAGCAAACCAAGCTTTACCCTTGCATCTGCGTAATCTATCAAGATTGCTAATGCTCGCATCTCTTTCCTGTCTCTTATAGCCATGTTGTCAAATTGTAGCTTGCTACAGATCCCCCACCATGCCCCAGGATTCCCACTCCTCATTTCTTGATACACTGGAAAGTATTAGAGTACAACCTAACACCCTAATAATGGGCGATTTCAACTACCCTACCATTAACTGGGAATACTACTCATGTACCAACTCTTGTGCTCAACGTTTTCTGGAATTCATAAATTCCAATGCCATGGATCAACTTATCCACACCCCCACCAGGGGCAGCAGTATCCTAGACCTGGTTATTACCAACATGGGCAACCGGTGCTCCACACCAGAGGTCAATTCCTCATTGGTCAGATCCGACCACAAGCTAATCACCCTAGACATCCACATCCCCCCCCCCCCAATTAGGGAAACCACAGTAAAAAATTTCTCCAAAGTCAACTTCACGCTTCTTAAGACAGAAGTGGCAAACTTCACGACACCCATGCTGACGGACAATAGAGGTATGACTGCTGAGTCCTACACAAATGCACTTTATAAGCACTTACACGAGTGCATGGATCGTGCAATCCCTAACAGAACCAAGATGCTATCCTCCAAAAAAAGGAAGCTAATCTGGTGGTCCCCTGCCATAAACAAACTCTACAACAGAAGAAAGAAACTGTTGCAAAAAAGAGTAAAATCCCATGATTGGAGAAACTCCGTGGTCAGCCTCAGTAAGAAGCTGAGATCCCTCATAAAATCCTCCAAAGCTAGTTATGAAAACAAAATCGCCACTGACTCTAAAGACAACCACAAAGCATTCTATAGCTATGTCAAGAATCTCAATGGCAACACTCAGATCTGCTCTGAGTTACAGCACAATGCCACTAAATATACAGAACCAACTGATATTGCCAACATCCTGGCAGATAGGTTCAGTGCTAACTTTACCCCTCTGTCATCCCCTAAAGGGCCCATCTCTATACCATTAGAATGCAAAGTTCCTGTAATCACGGCTGCACAGGTAAAAAACACACTATCCAAAGCCAAGAACACAGCATCCATGGGACCTGACGACATCCCAGGCTGTGTTCTACATGAACTACAGAATGAACTGGCACCCCACCTAAGTACCATGTTGAATCATAGCCTCACCTCAGGCTATGTGCCCACTGAATGGCACACAGCAACAGTAATCCCACTCCACAAAGGGGGAGCCACCACAGACCCCGGAAACTACCACCCCATTAGCCTAACGAGCCTGGTCTGCAAGGCTATGGAGCGTATCATCATGGAACTTATAAATAATGACATTGGTAATCTCCATACTCAGGACCCCACCCAGTTCGGGTTTGTAAAAGGCAGATCATGTCTCCTAAACCTGATAGACTTCTTTGAAGCAGTCACCAAAGCCGTAGATGAGGGTAAGGTGGTTCACACAGCCTATCTAGATCTCGCCAAGGCTTTCGACACCATCCCCCACTCTGGAATTATAGAAAAACTCACTAAACTAGGTATAAATCCCTATGTCACAAGATGGGTTGACAACTGGCTCACTGACAGAACCCACACTGTGAAAGTAGCAGACTCCAAATCCAACTTCAGACCAGTGACAAGTGGAGTACCACAGGGTTCAGTTCTGGGTCCTCTCCTGTTTGGTATCTACTTCTCTGAAGTACAGGCCAACACAGAAGGTCTTTGGCTAATGAAGTTCACAGATGACTGCAAACTAGAAGCCATAATCAAAACTCCAAAAGATGTGGACATCCTACAAAAGGGCCCCGGTGAGACAGATGCCTGGTGTCAAAGCCATGACCTCAAGCTCAGTGCCAAAAAGTGCACTGTCATCCCTTTTGGTAAAAACTCAGTACCCATGAACTACCACATAGGTGGTAGTCTACTTAACACCAAAAGTGTGATAAGAGACCTTGGGACACAGGTGGACAGTAGTCTCTCCTTTGATAATCACATCGCCACAGTAGTCAGGAAATCCTTCTATGTGGCACACCTCATCACAAAAGGTTTCTCATCCAGGAAAAAAGAGGTCATTGTTCCCCTCTACTCGTCACTCATTAGACCCATTATAGAGTACAATGCCCCTTTTGGTATGTACCTCACATGACATCTACAACAACTGGAAAGGCCACAGAAATACCTCACAAAGAGGATTACCAGCCTCAAAGAGATGCCCTATGCAGACCGTCTCAAAAAACTGCAGCTTTACTCCGTTGCATATCGCCTACTCAGAGACGATCTCTGCCTAACACACAAAGCTATGTCAAACCCAGAGCTTTTAGACATGCTCCACTTAAAGAAATCCCAATCCCTACGAGCTACACGCTCTAGGGACCTAAACCTCATCACCACAATAAACAGAACATGCTGGAGGGATAGATTCCTGTCCCAGAGACTTCCCATACTCTGGAACAAACTATTTATCTATATCAAACAAAGCTCCTCATTAGCACTCTTCAAGAAAAATCTTGATGATTGGATGGGAGATAGGAAATTCACCCCAGGGATCACTTCTGTGGCTCTGCTCGACAGTGGCACAGGAAAATAATTTTCTTGGGTGGCGAAAGCCAGGGTACATTTTGGACCTATGAACCAATATGCCATACGCAGTCATTTAGAGCATAATGCTTTGTTTCGACATATAACTTAAAATACTCGAAACAGCAACTGATAAGAAAATAGGAACTGAGAAATCAGCAAGCCTCGTACACAGGAAAAACTGTTTATTACACCCATGTCAGTGGCCAGACCGAGGAAGTGTTTTCCATTCTTTCAGCAGTGGTGACATCTTCTAATACGGTGAATGACTCGCTAGAGAACACTATGTTGAACACCATTGTTCAGCAACAAGGGCCAGTATGTGTTTTCAACTCATATGATGGCTTTAGTGTTTACAACTACACTGACATGGAGGTAAACGAATGTTTCATCCAAGTTATGAGCAAGGGCATGAAATTTGTCCCTACGGCACGTAGTAATTTAGTGGACAACATCAAACAAATCAAATTCTACTGCCGGGACTTAAATTTAGCTGTCCAGTTTAATGATCAGGAACAACTTGTAGATGGAACAATGGGCAAAAAGTTGAAGAAGAAGAGTGCATACATTCCGGTTGTTCATCCGGGAATTGCCAACTTTGAACAATTGGTTTGTCAAGATCTGTACAGGTTGCACAGGGATATTTACAAATATCAGTCCATGTATAAAACAAGTCAGAGCAACCTCACCCAGGATGAGAGGGATTGTCTTAAGCAAATTGTCCAAAACAGGGAAGTCCGTATAATGAAACCTGATAAGGGCGGAGGGATTGTCCTTTTTCCATCAGATGATTATGTGTCTAGGATATATGATATTTTACAACAGACAGAGGTTTATGAGACAGTTTCCCTCAACCAGATTAACATTGGACATCACCGTATTGATTTGGTTATAGAGGAATATCTCATCGACAGTAGAATTACTAACGAGACTTACACATATTTGAAGAATGACCATCCGGTTTTAGCGAAGATTGTGGGGATTCCTAAAATCCATAAATCTGTGGACAACCCTCCGTTCAGACCCATTATTTCTGGGTCTAGATCTAAAACTTTCAAGGTGGGGAAATGGATTGACCACCAGCTCAAGCATATTTATGGAATTATTCCGCAGATTTTGAAGGATTCTTGGAGTTTTTTAGGGAAACTTACCCATGACCACTGGCAGCCAAATCTCACCCTGGTAACAATAGATGTAGTGGACCTGTTTTCGTGCATTCCTAACCAATTAGGATTGGAATATTTTTCCAATAGCCTACGTAAATATTCAGGACTCAGTTGGGACAGGATTGTTTTATTATGCGATATGATGGGTCTGGTCTTGGAACATAATTACATCATGTTCCAAGGGGAATTTTTTAAACAAATCAAGGGGGTGGCTATGGGTTCCTCATGTGCTCCGATATTTGCAAACCTGGTAATGGTCGAGTGGGAGGAGGAGACCTTGTTCCGAAGCCCTTATTATGCGAACATTCAATTTTATGGACGATACCTGGATGACATCTTTATTCTGTGGAAAGAATCAGCTGACAAGTTGGATGAATTCATGGCCTTTCTCAACACTTCCTCCACTTTTTTGAAATTTACCCACAGCATCAGTAACAGTGATATTCCTTTTTTGGATGTCCTCATTGGAATGGGGACCAGTGGGTTTACTTCTCAATTGTACCGCAAACCCACTTTTTCTAATGATTATTTGTATTACTCTAGCAGTCATCCACCCCATATATTCTCCAACATAGTTAAGGGACAATGCATTCGTGTTGCGAGGATGTCTTCCACTAAAAATGTTATGACTACTGAAATTGCTAATGTCAAAAAATTATTTCTGGATAGAGGTTATCCGTTGCAAATGGTTAATAACACCACTAAATATGTGCAAAAAGAGTGGGGTAACAAATATCCTCCGTTGTTAGGAAAATATTCTGTTATTCCCGAAAAAGAAGCAAAGGATGATAAAAAGTACCGAAGGGTGTGTGTTTTGACATATACCCCTCATACAAATGTCATAATAGACATATTAAAGCAACATTGGGAAATTATCCTAGCTTCAAGACTTGAAGGCATTGTTGGACCTGTGCCAAAGGTAGTGTACAAGACAGGAGCAAATTTAAAGAGAATCATAGAAAGCAACATACATGATAGCGACCAAAGGGACACTCTTACAGGCACCACTAAATGTGGTTCCTGCAATCAGTGTAGGTACATTAATGAGGCCAAAAATATTAGTCTAAAGGACAGTAATAACACGTTTATTAAGTTTAGGAAAGGTAATTGTAACTCCACCAAAGTGGTATATTTAGCCACATGCAGTCATTGCCCCGCATATTATGTGGGCAAAACGGAAAGGAATTTAAAGAAGCGCATGTATGAACATTTTTACCGAATTAGAAAAAAAGATAACAAAAATGCACTCTATAGGCATTTGCTTGAATATGGGGAAACCCATACCTTCCGTTTTGCCATTATTGAACAATTGCAAAGTTCTATATTTAGTGGAAATTGGAAAATGCAGTTATCTGCGTTAGAAAGTAAATGGCAGATAATATTAGATGCCACAAGGGCTCCTGGACTTAATGATTCAATCAGTATAAAACCATTTTTGGTATTAGCTCAATAAAATTAAAAGTTTTATTAATCTATTAGTACATGCATGCATTATTATGTATAGAAATGTGGACTTTCACGTATGCATATATACTTATGGTGCTATATGTACAGACGATGCATAGAAGTTTTTTTAAAAAATTTATGTTTTTTATACATATATATTTATATATTAGTTTTTTAAAATGTATTTAAATTATGGATATTGTAATCTGATTTATTGTGATGTCTTTTCACATGTATTTTAAGTAGTACACCTTTAAATGTTTTGGCGCCTTTTTTAAATAATAAGGGTATATAAACTTGCTAGGTATGGATCTGTTTGGTTCTGATGAAGACTAGGATTTCTAGTTGAAAGCGCTAAACCAGGTTGTAATAAACAGTTTTTCCTGTGTACGAGGCTTGCTGATTTCTCAGTTCCTTGTTTCGACATATAGCATTTCACTCTGATCATAGTTTTTCTTACATGGTTATTGATGCTATTAATTTCAACATCAGAGGTGGAGATTTGCATAATGCCACCGAGGTTAGGGAAACATACTGGATAGCAGAACTGCTTATGGTAACTAGCTGGCTCTGATAAAGGAAATTATTTTCTGAAAGTGCTTATCCCGTGTAGATTAAATTATTTTATGTTTATTGCCTTGGTGACCCTGCTTTTGTTTGTTTGGATAATTACTCTTATCATATGTTCCCAGTTACTTCTTTCTTCCCTGTCACACCTCCATTTGGCATCTATCTGAGGAAATGTTTGGAGTCTGCTTGAGGTATAAAATACCTATGCAAAAACGTCTAAACAAAAATCCTAAATTTTCTAGACTGTGTTCCATATTTGTGAGATATACTGCATCTAGAAAACTGTATTGTGACTAAGGAAGATAACATTAACTTTGTACAATGTCTTTGTGAGGATTTGTACTGAAGCTTTACTGGAAAGGCTTACCCAGACTCTGAGACAGTTTGCTGTGAGGGAAAGATTAGTTTGCTTTTTATTTCTTGCATTTTGTATTACTTTATTGCCTTTTTTCTATTTTGTATACTGTGATTTGTTTTCTTTACACTGTGTTTTACTTATATTCTGATTTTAACTGCATATTATAGCTTGAAAAGAGACCACAGCTCTGTCTCTTGTGAATCAGGCAGAAATTTTTACCACACTCCCACTGTGTTACTATTGTGTTCTTAAACACAACTGTCTTTCTAGTTGCCTGCCTCTTATGTTAATTTGACTATATATCTTGTTTCCTCTCTATTTTTACTGGCTGGTGTGAGTAAGCTCACAATTATCATTTTGTGAAATCACTCCCCTTCAACTATTTAAATTTATTGGCCATCCTACTGTATTCCATAGTACCAGAATACAAAAGTACCCACCCCCTTTCATTCTGTCTTGTTCTTTTAAAAATAGTGGCTCTCCACTAAAACTTAACTTTTTAGACAAGTTACCCACTTTCATATCTAACTGCTTATTGTACACTGCAGTGTTTAGGATAAACCATTTTTTTGCCTTAAACATCTATTGCAAGACCAGCAGTTATTGGAGAGCCCACATTCTGCCTCTCAGTAGTCATCTTGGGATTAGTGCTTCTGTTTTCTCCTGGTGAGAGAGGAAGTACAGTGACATTATTTCCTGGAGACTGCTGATCACCAGAAAGCCTAACAACTGCTTTATAGGTGATAGCTTGGAATCTGTGCTTATATTCTGATCGTAGTGAGAGTAGGAGCAGAGTGCATTGATTCCTGACTCTTTCTGGTTGGAGAGCGAGTGTCTGTGCTTAACGTACTTGATTGGTCTGGTTGCTATTCGAGACATCTACCAGAAAAAGGCTACAAGCCTACAGACTCTTGCATCATCTGGGACAAGACTATGGATCACCAAAGAGGGTCTGACCTGCTTCTCTTCTTGGGGTTGGTACTAACATTTTACTTCTGGTGAGAGAAGAAGCAAAGGAATATTGTATCCCAACAGAGTGAAGCTGTGTTGAGACCAGCATTAGTAGCCAGGCAGTAGCAATTAATGTGACTCCCCTTTTTTCATCATTCTTGACAAGCTAATTCTTTGTTTTCAGTAAGTACTACTTGATTTCTTAAACTTCAGAATATCTGCCTAAATACTTCATCCTTAAATTTTCAGAGTCTACGTATTAGTTTCCCCTCAAGTGATTGGCAGTGTTCTGTACAGACTCAGACACCTTGAGTGACATTTTTCCTGTAAAAGCACAATTGAAATTTCTCCAATATCTAGTTGCACACAGGACAACTAGTTTGCAGTGACAAGCACTGTCCACATAGTTGCAAACTGGATACTCCTGACAGTGATTGATATTCTCACTCCAACAGTCTAATCAATAAAAAAGGTTTGTTGCCATGGATATGAACTTTCCTACTGTCTCCGTTACTGGCTTACTGGCTTGGTGGATATGGGCATCCTGAGGCAATGTAGAAATTGCCTCATGTTTACTAACAACCAGTTAATTCTCAAACAAACTGATACGGTATGTGAGAGATGTATTTACACAACGTCACTGGAGGCAAAGCTCTCACATAAAAAGTATTCCTTATGTCAATAAGGTTGTCAGTAGTATACATGGTGCACCCATCACGCACAATTCAAAGCAGACATATAGACCCACATATACTGAAGTACTTACATATAACCTTCCTAAACCACAAAGACCTCCTAGACTAAGTACACATAAGAAATACCCTCAGCAACCCCAAACGCACTCTTTCAAAACAACAACCACATCAACACATAGAGCTACATCTCATGGAGCCTGTACCTCTAAGCCCATAAGGCAAGTCACCACACAATCCAACATTCTAGTCATTGGAGACTCCATTGTGAGTCACACTGATGTCCCTCTCACCAGGCTGAGTAAGGAGAAAGTTGCTTATCAGGGGCTAGGATCCACCACATTACGCATGCACTCAGGTCATTGGATCACAATTACCAATATGACTCAGTCATAGTCCATGTGGGAGTAAATGACCTGAGCCGTACCTCCCTAGATTATGAAGGGAGACATCTTAGAGCTTTCGGAATATGTGTCTCAGGATGGTATGAGCCTAGCATTGAGCAGTATTTTACCTTCTCCAAGGATGATGCCACAATACAAACAATAGATGATTGACTTTAATAACTGGCTTAGTTTCTGGTGTCATTCTAAGGGGGTGCAATATTTGTCAGCATGGAAGGAGATGGTCAACAGACCATGCTGCTTTGCCAGGGGTGGTCTGCACCTCTCCTCTCTAGGCTTTCATATATTAGCCAAAACATTGTCTTCCCCCATTGTGCCTTTTTTAGGCAATGCCAAACTGAAAGTACTTCTGACATAGCAAATCAAAACCAAGAAAATCTAAAGGTATTACTGCTCAATGCTAGGAGCCTAAATAAAACAACTCCACTCTCTGGAAGCTCTCTTTACCCTAGAGAATGCTGTTGTCTGTACAGTTTCAGAGATATGGTTTAAAGCCATGGACAGCACACCAACAGTGCAGGGTTATAATGACTTCCACACATTTAGACCAGCTACTTCACAGGCAGGGACTAAAGGTGAAGGTGTCTATGTTTATATCAAAAATAAATATACTTCAAGTCAAACAGGACAATGCACTTGAGCTGCTCCATGTTCAAATCACCATAGGTAAAATACAATACCACTTCCTTGCAAGCTATAGGTCCCCCTCTATTACCCTGGAAACCCATACCATGTATTTAAACATAGTAGAAACACTAACCATCCAACCCAATACCATATTCATAGGTGACTTTAATTATCCCACTATTACCATTGGAATCATATACTACATCAAATGTACATGCACAGATATTCCTGGATTTTGTAAACACAAGCTCCCTGGACCGGATACTCAATACACTAACCAGGGGTGCAACCATACTAGATCTGCTCCTCACTAATATGCAAGAGTGATGCACACCCCCTACTGTAATGCCTTCCCTGGTACAGTCAGACCACAAAATGATCTCCTTTGAAGTAAAAATAAAACTTGGACCCCCAGCTAAACTGGGAATATTCAGGAACTATTCTAAGGCTAACCTCCTGCTATTAAGTGAGAATGTGGCACAATTTCAAGCCCCTATAAACCCTGAGAACACTTCTGCCTATGCAGAACTCTTCACAGAAACCTTGTACAAGCATGTTAATAGCTGTATAGAGGCAGCTATACCCAACAGGAAGAAGTACAGAACTAACTCAAAAAACAAGCCATCCTGGTGGAATCACAAAATCACTCAGGATATGAACCAAACTGCAACAAACTATGTCAGGTCTGCAGCTACTGGAAATTAAATGATTTTGAATGGTAGTTAAACACTGATGAAGGGAGTTTTCCTGAAAGCTTTGTTGGAATAAAAAGTCAACAGTTCTACTGGTTGGTGTGCTTTTTGGAAAATTAAATGATTTTGAATGTTAGTTAAACAATGATGAAGGGAGTTTTCCTGAAAGCTTTGTTGGAATAAAAAGTGAATGTTTCTACTGGTTGGTGTGTTTTTTGGAATCATAAAATCAATCGGATGTATAACAGGAGTAAGAAATTCATGGCAAAAAGTAGGAGGTGCAGCACCCAGCAGGATAAAAAGCACTCTTGCTAAACTAAATAAACAACTCAGAGGACAAATAAAGTGTACCAAAGCCAAATTTGAGCTAAGTTTGGCCTCCCAGGCTAAGGACATCCACAAAGCATTCTTTAGCTATGTCCACAACCTTAAAGGCAATACACAAGTGTGTGCAGAGCTCATTGTAAGTGGAGCCACCTATACTGAGCCAGAAGATATAGCAAACCTCCTGGCTGATAAATTCAGCTCCATCTTTACTCCTCTCTCCCCCTCAACCTTCCTTCAGGAAATATCAACAAATATAACTCTCCCTACTATCACTAGGGAAACGGTCCTTAATGCTCTCTCTAAGACCAAAGACACTGCATCAATGGGCCCAGACAATATCCCAGGATACCTTCTAAATAGCATGAGAAATGACCTATCAAGGACTCTGGAATTACTATTTAACTGTAGCCTCCAAACAGGCTTCATGCCTCATGAATGGAGAAAGGCAACAGTCATCCCTCTGCACAAAGGTAGGCCATCTACCTACCCTGGAAACTACAGACCCATAAGTCTCACTAGTCTTATATGTAAAGCCGTGGAAAACATTATCATGGAGATGATCAATAGAGATATAGTAAACCTCCAGACACTGGATCCCAACACAGTTTGGTTTTGTAAAGGGCAGATCATGCCTAGTCAACCTGATGGACTTCTTTGAGAAGGTCACCAAAGCAATGGATGAGGGCAAAATCATTCACACTGCCTACTTTGACCTGGCCAAGGCATATGACACAATACTTCACTTGGGCATTGTTGACAAACTCAAGAGGTTAGGTACAAACCCGTATGTTACCCACTGGATAGCCAACTGGCTCACAAGCAGGACCCAGTAAGTTAGAATTGGAGAGTCCACCTCTACAAAGAGTCCAGTCACAAGTGGAGTCCCTCAGGGACCAGCCCTTGGACCGCTCCTTTTTGGCATTTACTTCTCAGAAGTTACGGCCAATGTCAGTGGTCTCTGGCTGACTAAATTTGCAGATGATTGCAAATTAGGAGCTGTCATTGAGTCTCACACTGATACAAATGTTCTCCAGAAGGGGCTGACACAGACAAACAACTGGTGTCAGAGTCATGGATTAAAACTAAATGCCAAGAAGTGCATAATAGTATCCCTTGGGAAGTCATCCATCCCTGGTAACTTTCATATTGACAACACACCCCTTACAGTTGGCCCAGTAGTCGGACTTAGGGACACACATAGATAGTAATCTAGCCTTTGATCATCATGTGTCTACAGTGGTGAGGAAATCATTCTTTGTTGCGCAACTTATAAGCAAAGGCATGGCATCTAAGTCCAAGGAAGTCATTGCTCCACAGTATTTGGCATTCATCAGACCTATCATTGAGTACAATGCCCCTTTTGGTATGTACCTAACCAGGCATATACAACAACTGGACCATCCACAGAGGTTCCTCACTAAAAGAATACAGGGCATAAGTAATATGTCCTATGCAAACCACCTCAAGGCCCTATTGCTGTATTCTGTCTCCCACAGACTTTTGAGGGGGAGATATATGCCTGGCATACAGGACATTGTTAGACCCCACTCTGATGGATCTCCTGCATATCCACAAAACAAACAGTACCAGAATTACCCATTCTAAAGACTTAAACCTTGCCTGTAATATAAATAGGACCTGCTGGAGAGATAGGTATGTATCCCAGAGGCTCCCCATCCATGTGAAGCAGAGTTGCTCCCTAATCCAGTTCAAGTGCAACTTGGACAATTGGATGGGAAACTGGAAATTTATTCCTGGTTTGGCACCTATGTCTCTGATGCAAACAGGTAACCTGTAAATGGTTCATCTCCCATGCCCATGCTTACACTTATCAAGGGTATCAGAACTCGTCAGAGATTTGGGATGCATGGCTAGTCTTAAAAAGCCCTTGTGGTCATTAGCCTAGTAAACACCTATGAACCTAACTGCACCATGGATACTGTCGTTATTGTAACCTTAGAACAGTGGACCTTTAGTACTGTATCATAGTAAAGGAAATAGCTTCACCTCTGTATGGTGCCTTGGAGAAGATACACCATGAGACCCCTGTCATGGATAATGGGAATAATCTTACCCCTGTGTTATTGCTTGGTGATGATGGGCCTAACCCATCTGTAGAGCACTGGTGAAGCTTCACCTGGACAGCTGTAGCATGGATGAAGGGGGGAACCTTTCCTCCACTATAGTGCCACACCAAGGCTGCATCAGGAGATCTGTGTCATGGATAAAGAAGGTAACCTTACTTCTTTCTAGGGCAATGTTGAGAATGCACCAGAAAAACAGTGCTGTGGAAAGTAACCTTTCCGATAGACTACATTTT